>NC_085137.1:39620936-39636481 GCF_035046485.1 Aedes albopictus
AGCTCTTCTCAAATGGATGCGAAGTTTTTGCGCGGTGATCGGGGGCGTCAGTAATGGACTGATGCCCGTCATGCCCACAAGAGACTCATGTGAAGTAATCCAATCCAAATCAAATTTAAATCCAATCCAAATCGAATTTAAATCCAAACCAAATCTGTTTTGTGATAAATAAAACATGAAATTATCGATTAACATGAGCTTTATTACGAAGCGATCTGAACTCTACTGCCTGCTTCTCGACACTGAAGCCAGGTAAGAAAAAGCATAAAAGAGAATAGAGAAACCGAGGGGTGCTCAAATATAATTCAATACAACATCCTCCTCACTTTAAAATGATTAATCAAATTCAATAAGAAAATCCTTATATCTAGCCGGCAGTCGTGTTTCTCGTCTTGGTCTGCCCACGTTGGCGGTTGGCGTTCGAATCCCCTTCGGCGACTCCCGACTCTGCTGCATGGGACCTTCTTGTGTCATCGGTGTCATCACATCTGCAGCTGCAGTCAGGCCCCTGACACGGCCTATATCAATGCATTGGAATCATGGTAGACAGGATGTCCTACCTAGATTAAGTGGCCGCGGAGAGGAAGTCCCGGTAGCGGTGCTGTCGTGGCGTCGGTCTACTGGGTTGGATCTGAGCCCGCGGTTGGAAAGGGGTCCCCGGCAAGGGTCGGGGTAGGTGAGATCCTGCTGTCTGCAACCTACGGGTGCATCTGATAGGGCCTGAAGGGTAGTGATACCCTTCCTTACGGGCAGGTCAGATCGGGTTGCACGTGGGCATCAGTTCTTGATGTCCGCTCAGCAGTAGGGCGCGGGCGGGGTTGACCCTGCCCGCCTTCCGAGGACAAAGGGAGTGGCGAGGACCACTCGAAAAACTGGCTAAGCGCCAGCATGCTATCGTGATGGACTCTCCAGAGCGAGTCATCGATGTTCGTTGCTGCTAGGCTACGGCAGCTAACCTTGAGGGTGCGATATGCACTAGCCCCTCTCTGAAGCAATACCTTCTTGGTGGTTCCGGAGAGACGTAGGGTTTGGCGACCATAGGAATGTGTTTTAGTGGGTCGAGGAGAGAGTAGTCCTGGCTTCTACCGGCATTGTAGAAGACGGCCTCATCCCCACACTACCCTAACCTTCCTGTTAGGGTGTCTGATGAGCAGATTTATCCCCCTATGGTTTAGAAGAAAAAAAAAAAAAAAAAAAAAGACAGGATGTCCTGGGCGCTAATAAATAGCGCCCACTGTCAAATGCAAAAACATCAACAATTTTTTGTTTAACGTTTATTTTGGTTTGTTGATCAGTTTTTGGAATCATTTTTTCCACCTGTTATGATCACAAAACAATTCAAACTCGCTTTATTATTAATGTACGGTAAGAGGAGCATGCGATTAGTTGAATAAAGCAACCCAACAAACACGCATTGTGAATGTGATTTCGTGTGTGGTTCACAACATCAAACAAAAGCTGCGTTTGTTGATTACACGCTCGTTTCAATTTGCTCGAATATGAGTATAAGGCAGTTAGATGTTGGCTACGATATATTTCATTCATGCCAGGGGCCTGGCTGCAGTCGACCTTGGCGACGCCGACGACGCATCATTTTCGTTTTGACAGCCGTTCTGCAGGTCACTGTTGTTGTTTCGGTGGTTGCTCGGAATCCGGTACTGGTGACAATTTTCCTCCTTTCCCAGTGATTTAGGCGTACGGTCAGGCGACGTATTGGGTTCCTTACGCGGTTTTAGATGTACCAGACTTCGGCGATAATTTGTCCCATTCACGTTCACTAGATATGACCGGTCACTCAGCTGGTCCAAAACTTTGCCGGGGCTCCACAGTTTCGATGCTTCTGGTTTCAGCTGCACATACACCGGTGAGCCAATTTGTAGATCAGGTAAGTTTCGCGTTTTCTTGTCGTAATGCCATTTGATCCTCTTCCTATTCTGCTCTATCGATTCAGGAACGTTTTCAACCACCTTTGGAATCAACTTTGTCCCTGATGAAGGAATACTGCATCGGGTGGACCGGGAAAACAATCTGGCGGTCGGACTGGAGCCGATTTTGTTCGGGATGTTTCTCCAGTGGAGCAGCGCATACCAAAAATCCGCACCGGTTTCCTCGGTTTTCTTCAGGAGATGTTTTGCTATCTTTACGGCAGCTTCGGACTTCCCATTTGATTGCTGATGATTCGGAGCGGACGTAATGTGCTCGATGTCCCAGTCGGATGTGAACTTGGCCATTTTTCTGCTGACAAAATTAGTGCCATTATCAGTGAGAATTACCTGTGGCTTCCCATGTCGAGCGAAGTTCTTGCTGCACGCGGCGATTAGCGATTCAGGTGTGAGATCCCTTAAGATGTCAATCTCGAAGAAGTCCGAGTAGTGATCGACGGTCACAAGAAACTTCCTATCTTTCCCTTGATACGTTGTGAAAAAAACGTCCATCGACACCAGTTGAAACGGATATACAGGAATACGATGACTCATCATAGGCGGATTTGGTTGAGATGATGCAAACTTTGCACACACTCCACATTGCATCACGACGTCCTTGATTTGGCTGCTCATCCCGGGCCAAAACAAGTTTGCCCTAGCTAGCTTTAGAGTTGCTTCGATTCCGTTATGGCTGGTGTGACATTTGTCAATTAGAGCTCGCCTCAACTTGAAAGGGACCAAAATTCGATCATCACGGAACACGATGCCCTCCTGCATAGACAACTCATTGCGATAACTGAAGAAAACTTTCACACCGTCCGGCAGTCGGTCTGCTGATGTTGGCCAGCCACGTTGAATGTAGTCCATAATTGATTGCAGCGTGTAATCCTTTTTCGTTTCTTCGATTATTTCGTCCAAGCAGCTATCCGTTACGCGAAGATGGGTAGACAACTGAATTTCCTGAATCTCGCGAAACACCTTGTACACGTTCAGCTTTTGAAATGCTTCCTTCACATCCTTGTCATCGTATGGCGCTCGAGACAATGCATCCGCCACAACGTTGTCTTTTCCGGTGACGAACTGGATCTCCAGGTTATATCGTTGCAGATTCAACAACATATGCTGCAGACGTCTAGGTGCTGATAGTAACGGTTTGCGAAACACATTAATCAGAGGTTTGTGATCTGTTTTCACCGTTACTTTTGGGTTTCCAACCACCAATTGGTCGAATCGAATGCACGCAAAAAGAATCGCCAATAGTTCCTTTTCTATTTGTGCATAATTACGTTCTGTAGCGGTCAATGTCCTGGATGCGTAGCCAATCACGCCTTCATCCTGATATACGACGGCGCCCAGTCCAAAACAGCTGGCATCGCACTCGATCGTTAATGGTTTCTTGGGGTTGTAGTAGCGCAATGTTCGAACGTCAGAAACCAGCTGCTTTACTGCTTTGAACTCCTTGTCTTCAGCTGTTGTCCAGTTCCACGGTACTGATTCCGATATCAGCTTGCGAAGATTGGTCAAATTAGAGCTCAAGTTCGGAATGAACCTGCTCAGGTAGTTGACCATCCCGATAAAACGATGGATTTCTTTCCGATTTTTGGGAACAGGGTAGTTCTTAATCGTGGTAATTTTCGTTTCGTCCGGATGTAGACCCTTGTCTGTCAGAACGTGTCCGTAGAACTTCACAGACGGCTGACACAAGACGAGCTTGGACTTGTTCAGCTTCACGTTGTGCTCATCTAGGCGACGAAAAAGATTTTTCAGACATCTATTGTGGTTGACCAGTGCTTCCTCCAGTGTGTCGCCGATGCCATACACCAGCAGATCATCGGCCAGGCATTCAACTCCATCGAGACCCTGGATGACTTCCTGAAGCTTCATTTGAAATATCTCAGGAGCTGAAGAAATCCCAAACGGCAAACGTGTCCACCTATACCTTCCGAACGGGGTCCAGAACGTTGTGAGTTTGCTACTTCGTTCGTCCAATTTCACGTGCCAAAAACCCTTCTTGGCATCCACTGTACTGAAGATTTTAGCTTTTCCCAACTCCGGAAGAATCTCGTCCAAAGTGTTGAACTGCAGATGCGGTCGTTTCAAAGCCTTATTGAGAGGTATCGGATCGAGGCATATGCGAATGCCCCCAGATTTCGGTTCACCACGCTGAACGATGACGATGTTGCTTATCCAATCCGTATGCATCGACTCCTTGACGATCAGCCCATCCTTCTCCAATGACTCCAATTCTGCTTTCAGTTTACTCCGCATGGCAATCGGAACGCGGCGTGGTGGTTGAATAGACGGTTGCACGTTATCATCGACTTCTAGAGATACTGCTCCGGCGAATTTTCCATGTCCTCGAAAGAGTTCGCTGTGTTCAGCCACAATTGCCTGCGCCTCGATTCTGTAGATCTTCAGAAGTTCCTGTTCTGTCTGTGGCTTGCTGAATGTAACAGACTTGCAAAACTTCACGAACCCCAGCTTTCGCGAAGCTTTCGCCGACAGTAGTGGTCTGTGGCTCACATCTACCACCTGCAGGACCAGCAGATACCGGCGACCCTTTCGACGGCAAGGCACCTTCACTTGGCCCAAAACGTTTATTGGGCTCCCTCCGAAGCTTTGAAGACGAAGAGTTGTTGGTAACAGTTCAACCTTTTCGCATCCGCAAAGCTTTTTCAGCCAATCATGACCGATCAAGCTTGTATTCGCTCCGGTATCCAACTCGCAGTCGACCTTACTCCATTTTTCACTGAACTGCATGTCTAATTCCGCCAGCACGCTACCTCCTTTACTGGAATTATCGTAAATTTTCCCAATCTCGTATTCGTCTTCGCTGTCCTCCGATCCGGCTTCGTGTGATGTTGAGCCTTCTTCATCCGAGTCACTGCTCTCATCTCGGATCTCCTTTACCTTCCTGTTCCGACGACTGTGGTGCTTGCTAGCCTTACAAACACGTTCAAAATGGTTTTTTCCTTTGCAACGGTGGCAACGCTTTCCAAACGCTGGACACGTACCCTTTTTGAAGTCGTGAGAATCTCCGCAGAACTTGCAGCGTTGAACTTGTTGCCGGGAACGGGTTTTCGACTTCTCAATTTTGTTCACCTCCATCTCTGAAGTTCCAGCTGCAAGATCCTGTGAGCGCATAGCCGTGATTTCTTCTGCCCGACACATGTCCACTGCTTTTGTTAACGTGACGTCCTCAATGGCCAGCAGCTTGCTCCTCATATGAGGCCATTTGTTAGACGTGACCACTTTGTAGGTAATAAGTTCCGTTTCCAACTGACCAAGATTGGCACATCTTGCTAAAGTTTTGAGCCTAGAAGCATATTCATCGATAGACTCTCGGGGATTCTGTACGGCGGAGAAGAAATCCAGTCGGTCGATCACGATATTGCGCTTCACCACTACCTTAGCCCGGATAGCATCCAATGCCGCATCCGGATCCGCTTTCTCTGCCGTCGTCAACTCGAAATTATAGTACTTCTTGCGTGCTGGTTCCCCTATCACCGACAGCAGGAAACTTACTTTTTGAGGATTTTCCTCCGGGGGCCACCGATCCATTCCGATGGCCTTCGCGTAGTCCCTCCAATTTCTCTCGAAGAACTCGAAATTCTCTCGCATATCGCCCTCCACGATCAATGGTGAAGGTTGCGGCACATGCACATTGGATACACTTGCACGAACTTCTCCGTGCATCTGTGCCGACGATTGGTTTGCTTGCTGCTGGGATATTTGCATTCCTTCCAGTAGCTTCGAAAACAAGTTTGTTTGGTACTCCATAAACTGCTTGAACTGTGTCGGATCCATTTCGATGAGGTCTCCGAATTTTCACACTACCGATCGAAAACAAAATGGCCGCCGGCGATACGCGACTGTACCGACGATACTGTACCGAACGACTTAGAAATTCCGTGTTTTCACAAAGTTTTTTCGCGACTTTCGACTTCCGCCGCCGAAAACAACTTACTCACTTGACTTTAAATACACACGCGAACTTCTGACACCATGTTTTGTGATAAATAAAACATGAAATTATCGATTAACATGAGCTTTATTACGAAGCGATCTGAACTCTACTGCCTGCTTCTCGACACTGAAGCCAGGTAAGAAAAAGCATAAAAGAGAATAGAGAAACCGAGGGGTGCTCAAATATAATTCAATACAACAAAATCCAAATCCAATTAGAAATCCAATCCAATCTAAATCCAATCCAAATCTAATCCAAATCCAATCAAAATACAATCCAATTCCAATCCAAATCCAATTCAGGCCAATCCAAATCAAATCCAAATCCAATCGGATTCAATACAAATCCAATCCAAAACTAATTCAAATCAAATCCAAATCCAAAGTCAATCCAAATCACGATCCAAATCCAATCCAAATCCAATCCAAATCCAATCCAAATCCAAATCCAATTAAAATCCAATCCAAATCTAATCCAAATGCAATCCAAATCTAACCCAAATCTAATCCAAATCCAATTCAAATCCAAATCCAATCCAAATCCAATTCAAATCCAATCCAAAACCAATCCAAATCAATTCCCAATCCAATCCAAATCCAATCCAAAACCAATCGAAATCCAATCGAAATACAATCGAAATCCAATCCAAATCCAATCTAAATTCAAATCCAAATCCTATCCAAACCCAATCAAATCCAATCCAAATCCAATCCAAATTCAATCCAAATCAAATCCAAATCCAAATCCAATCCAAGTTCGATCCAAATCCAATCTAAATCGAATCCAAATCCAAACAAAATCCAAATCCTATCCAAATCCTATCCAAATCCAATCCAAATCCAATCCAAATCCAATCCAAATCCAATCCAAATCCAATCCAAATCCAATCCAAATCCAATTCAAATCCAATCCAAATCCAATCCAAATCCAATCCAAATCCAATCCAAATCCAAATCCAATCCAAATCCAATCCAAATCCAATCCAAATCCAATCCAAATCCAATCCAAATCCAATCCAATCCAAATCCAATCCAAATCCAATCCAAATCCAATCCAAATCCAATCCAAATCCAATCCAAATCCAATCTAAATTCAAATCCAAATCCTATCCAAACCCAATCAAATCCAATCCAAATCCAATCCAAATTCAATCCAAATTCAATCCAAATCCAATCCAAATCCAAATTCAATCCAAGTTCGATCCAAATCCAATCCAAATCCAATCCAAATCGAATCCAAATCCAAACAAAATCCAAATCCTATCCAAATCCAATCCAAATCCAATCCAAATCCAATCCAAATTCAATCCAAATTCAATCCAAATCCAATCCAAATCCAAATCCAATCCAAGTTCGATCCAAATCCAATCCAAATCGAATCCAAATCCAAACAAAATCCAAATCCTATCCAAATCCTATCCAAATCCAATCCAAATCCAATCCAAATCCAATCCAAATCCAATCCAAATCAAATCCAAATCCAATCCAAATCCAATCCAAATCCAATCCAAATCCAATCCAAATCCAATCCAAATTAAATCCAAATCCAATCCAAATCCAATCCAAATCCAATCCAAATCCAATCCAAATCCAATCCAAATCCAATCCAAATCCAATCCAAATCCAATCCAAATCCAATCCAAATCCAATCCAAATCCAATCCAAATCCAATCCAAATCCAATCCAAATCCAATCCAAATCCAATCCAAATCCAATCCAAATCCAATCCAAATCCAATCCAAATCCAATCCAAATCCAATCCAAATCCAATCCAAATCCAATCCAAATCCAATCCAAATCCAATCCAAATCCAATCCAAATCCAATCCAAATCCAATCCAAATCCAATCCAAATCCAATCCAAATCCAATCCAAATCCAATCCAAATCCAATCCAAATCCAATCCAAATCCAATCCAAATCCAATCCAAATCCAATCCAAATCCAATCCAAATCCAATCCAAATCCAATCCAAATCCAATCCAAATCCAATCCAAATCCAATCCAAATCCAATCCAAATCCAATCCAAATCCAATCCAAATCCAATCCAAATCCAATCCAAATCCAATCCAAATCCAATCCAAATCCAATCCAAATCCAATCCAAATCCAATCCAAATCCAATCCAAATCCAATCCAAATCCAATCCAAATCCAATCCAAATCCGATGCAAATCCGATGCAAATTCAATCCAAATCCAATCCAAATGCAATCTAAATCCAATCCAATCCAAATCCGATGCAAATTCAATCCAAATCCAATCCAAATCCAATCCAAATCCAATCCAAATCCGATCCAAATCCAATTCAAATCCAATCCAAATCCAATCCAAATCCAATCCAAATCCAATCCAAATCCAATCCAAACCCAATCCAAATCCAATCCAAAACCAATCCAAATCCAATCCAATCCAAATCTAATCCAACTTCGATCCAAATCCAATCCAAATCCAATCCAAACCAATCCAAATCCAATTCAAATCCAATCCAAATACAATCCAAATCCAAACAAAATCCAAACCAAATGCAATTCAAATCCAATCCAATCCAAATCCAACTCCGATCCAAATCCAATCCAAATCCACTCAAATTTCAAACCTAATCCAATACAATCCACTTTCAAAACCAATTCAAACCAAACTCGGACTAAATCCAAAACGCTTTAAATTGGGTTGTTTAGTGAGTAAAATATTGCTGTTTTCTATAGCCTAATCGAAAGAGCTCATTTTTCTGAGTATAACGTGGCTTTATTGGATTCCAATACCTTTGTTTTGATGGTTAAATTAACAAAACAGTTTCAATTTTCGTGGATAGAATGACAGTTCATCCATTCGACCAGAACAAAAAAATTTCCGCATATAAACTTTAAAAGCATTTAAAAAGTAGTTCCCGGACTCCAAAAATAATGAAACTTTGGATTTCGACCAATGTTTGGGCGGAGAGTCCGATAATGACATAATCCGGATACATACTGCTAAAAACCCAATGATTACTAATGAAAGTGAAAAGTACTTATTTTACGTTCAGGTATTTTACACAATTTTTTCGTGGGTATATTTTAAGCTTCAACTGGTATGTTTAAATAACGGTTTTAGATTCTTGTCTGTCAAGGTAAACAACAACTCAAAAAAACATAACACGCAAGCCGCAGTTACGAAGCATACATTTTTGGATTCAAACACATTGCGATATAGCAAGATTTTATAAAATAATAATGACTGAGTTGGTCCTTACCGGTGGCTGTAAATCAAATCAAAACTTTCAGAAGGTGTGCCGTTTGTGCTTGAGCGAAGAATCGCTAGAAGATATCTTTGAACAGAATGACCTCTCGATCTTGATATCGGATCTTCTCTCGATAGTGGTATGAAGCGAGTAATTGTTTTCAATCTAATATTGTAATATCTTAAGAACCTTATAACTGATATCTGACCAAAAATTTTATGATACTTTTGTTACAAACTTTGCGGCATCATATATAGTAATGTATAGGTTTATAATGGATGTTTTAGGTTTCCGAAAGCGATAAAATGAGCCATTGGATTTGCGTACTGTGTCGGATACGTATGCAAGAATTTCGAGATTATCAATCACAGTGTATGGAGGTTCAGGAAGTTCTGTTGAGCGAGTCCAATGTGATCGAGAATATAAGCATCATTTCGCTCGATGATCCAAATGAAGAAATTTCGGAGGAGTACTCGTTTTGGATGGAGAAATATGAAGACACTGAAGAAGACCGAGATGATGTCTACAATATAAGTCTAATAACTGCTGATCCACCACTAGAATCGGTGCATATTTCAGAATCCCCAACACAGGACCTGATGACAGAAACACGCATTTACAAAGGAAAATATACAGGCAAGCACATAAAATGCAATCGTTGCGGGAAAGTAGTTCAAAACAAGGGCGTAGCCAGGGGGGGGCAGGGGGGGGGCCGTGGCCCCCCCCTGACCGAGCAACTATATTCTAACTTAACCGAAGAACTTAGATGATCAGAGCTGTTTTTGACTAGTAAAAATAAAATTCTCCTGCATCCTCGTATTTTTTTTTAATGTACATATGCAGGAATTCCTTCAGAAATTCTTGGAGGAATATCTTCGGAAATTCCTGAAGGTATTCCTTCGGAAATACCTGGAGGAATTCCTTTGGAAACTCCAGACGGAATTCCATCCAAAATTCCTGGAGGAATCCCTTCGCAAATTCCTGGAAGAATTCCATCGGAAATTCCTTTAGGAATTCCTTCGGAAATTCCTGGAGCAATTCCTTCGGAAATTCCTTGGGCAGTTCCTTGGGAAAATCTTGGATGAATAACTTCGGTGGTTCCTGGAGAAATTCTTTCAGAAATCCAAAGAGAAATTCGTGAGGAAATCCTTAGGTGAATTTCTTAAGAAATTCCTGGACAAAATAATTCCAAACTTCCTGGAGGAATGCTTTTGGAAATTCCTGGATGAATTTCTTCGGAAATTGCTGGACGAATGTCATTGAAAATTCCTGGAGGAATCCCTTCGGAAAGGCCTGGAGGAATTCCTCCGGAAAGTCGTGGAGGATTTTTTTCGGAAATACCTTTTGGATTTTTTTTTGGAAGTTCTTGCAGGAATTCCTTCGAAAATTCCTAGCGGAATTCCTGGACGAATTCCATCGGGAATTCCTGAAGGAATTCTTTCAGAAATTTCGGGAGGAATTCCTTCGGAAATTGCTGGACGAATTTCATTGGAAATTCCAGGAGGACTTCCTTCGGCAATTACTGGAGGAATTCCTTCGGAAATTGCTGGACGATTTTTTTTTTTTGGAAATTCCTGGAAGAATTCCTTCGGAAATTCCTGGAAGAATTCCTTCGGAAATTCCTGAAAGAATTCCTTCGGAAATTCCTGGAAGAATTCCTTCGGAAATTCCTGGAGGAATTCCTTCAGAAATTCCTGGAGGATTTTTTTCGGAAATTCTTTTTAGATTTTTTTCTTGGAAATTCCTGGAGGAATACCGTCGGAAATTCCTAGCAGAATTCCTTCGGAAATTCCATTAGGAATTCCTTAAAAAAATTCCTGGAGGAATTCTTTCAGAAATTTCGGGAGGAATTCCTTCGGAAATTGCTGGACGAATTCCTTTGGAGATTCCCGGAGGAATTCATTCGGAAATTCCAGGAGAAATTCCTTTACGAATTCCTGGAGGAATTCTTTCGGAAATTCCTGAAGGAATTTCATCGGAAATTGCTGGACGAATTCCATTGGAAATTCCTGGAGGAATTCCTTCCAAAATTCTTGGAGGAATCCTTTCGCAAAATCCTGGAAGAATTCCTTCGGAAATTTCTGGAGAAATTCCATCGGAAATTTCTGAAGGACTTTGTTCGGAAATTACTAGAGGAATTCCATCGAAAATTCCTTGGAGAGGTCCTTCGAAAAATCTTGGATGAATACTTTCGGAAATTTCTGGAGGAATTCTTTCAGAAATTCCGGGAGGAATTCCTTCGGAAATTGCTGGACGAATTCCTTTGGAGATTCCTGGAGGAATTCATTCGGAAATTCCAGAAGCAATTCCTTCAAAAAATCCTGGAGGAATTCCTTAAAAAATTCCAGAAGGAATTCCTTTCAAAATTCTTGGAGGAATCCCTTCGCAAATTCCTAGAAGAAGTCCTTTGGAAATTACTGAAGGAATTCCTTCGGAAATTTCTGAAGGAATTCGTTCGGAAATTCCTGAAGGAATTCCCTCGGAAATTTCTGGAGGAATTCCTTCGGAAATTCCTTGAGGAGTTCCCTAGAAAATCTTGGATGAATTCCTCCGGAAATTTCTGGAGGAATTCTTTCAGAAATCTATAAAGAAATTCCTGAGAAAATTATTGGATGAATTCCTTAGGACATTCCTGGAAAAAAACATTCTAAACTTCTTAGAGGAATGCTTTTTATGATTCCTGGAGGAATTCCTTCGGAAATTACTGGACGAATTCCTTTGGAAATTCCAGGAGGAATTCCTTCGGAAATTGCTGGAATAATTTCTTCGGCAATTACTGGAAGAATTCCTTCGCAAATGCCTGGAGGTATTCTTTCGGAAATTCCTGGAGGAGTTTCTTCGGAAATTCCTGGAGAAATTTTTTCGGAAAGTCTTTTTGGATTTTATTTTTTTAAATTCCAAGAGGAATTCCCTCGAAAATTCATGGAGGAATTCCTTCAAAAATTCCTGGAAATTCCGGGAGGAATTCCTTCGGAAATCGCTGGATGAATTCGTTTGAAGATTCATGGAGGAATTCCTTTGGAAATCCCTGCAGGAATTCTTTCGGAAATTCTTAGGGGAATTTCTTCGGAAATTCCTGGAGAAATCTCTCCGGAATCTCTTGGATGCATTCCTTCTGAAATTCGTGGAGCAATTATTTCGGAAATTCCTGGAGGAATTCCTTCGGAAATTCTTAGAGGAATTTCTTTAAAAATTCCCGGAGGAATTCCATTGGAAATTCCTGGAGGAATTCCTTTGGAAATTCCTCCGGAAATTCCTGGAGAAACTCTTTTGGAAATTCCTGAAGGATTTTTTTTGGAAATTTCAAGAAGAATTCCTTCAGAAATTCCAGGAGAAATTCTGTCGGAAATAATTGGAGAAATTCCTTTGGAAATTTCCAAAGGAATTTCTCCATGAATTTCCGATGTAATTCCACCAGGAATTTTGCGAAGGAATTCCTGCAGGATTTTCCGAATAAATTCCTCCACGTATTTCCGAGAGAATACCTCCAGGAATTTCCATGGCAATTCCTCCAGGAATTTCCGAGGGAAATCCTCCAGGAACTTCCGGAGAAATTCCTCCAGGAATTTCCGAAGGAATTCTTCCAGGAATTTTCAAGGGAATTCCTATTGGAATTTTCAAAGGATTTCCTCCTGGAATTTCCGAAGGAATTCCTTCATGAATGTCCGAAGAAATCCCTCTATGAATTTTCGAAGGAATTCCTCCATGATTTGCAGAACAAATTCCTCCAGGAATTTTGCCAAGGAATTTCTAAAGGATTTTCCGAAGGAATGCCTCCAGAAATTTTCCGACGGAATTCCTCTACGAATTTCCGAAGAAATTCCTCGAGGAATTTCCGGAGGAATTCCTCCAAGAATTTCCGAAGTAATTCTTCTAGGAATTTTCAAAGAAATTCCTCTTGGAATTTTTAAAGGATGTTCTCCTGGAATTTCCGAAGGAATTCCTCCATGAATGTCCGAAGGAATTCCTCCATGAATTTCCGAATGAATTCCTCCAGGAATTTTGCGAAGGAACTTCTAAAGAATTTTCCGAAGGAATTCCTACATGAATTTCCATTTCCAAAGGAATTTCTCCAGAAATTTTCCGACGGAATCTCTCCACGAATTCCTCCGAATTCCGGAGGAATTCCTCTAGGAAATACCGAAGGAATTCCTCCATGAATCTCCGAAGGAATTCCTCCAGGAATTTTGCGAAGGAAATCCTAAAGTATTTTCCGAAGGAGTTCGTCCATGAATTTCCGAAGAAATTGCTCCAGAATTTTTCCGAAAGAATTCATTCACGAATTTCTGAAGAAATTCCTCCACGAATGTTCAAAGGAATTCCTCCAGGAATATCCTGATAAATTCCTCCATGAATTTCCGGATGAATTTCTTCAGAAATTTCCGGATTAAATCCTCCAGGAATTTCCGAAGGAGATCCTCCAGAAATTTTCAAAGAAATTCCTTCTGCAATTTCCAAAGGAATTCCTCCTGGAATTTCCGAAGTAATACCTTCATAAATTTCCGAAGGAATTCTTTCAGGAATTTCCGAAGGAAATCTTTCAGCAATTTCCGAAGGAATTCCTCCTGGAATTTCCGAGGGAATTCCTGCAGGGAATTCTTCTACGATTTTCCTAAGAAATCCCTCCCGGAATTTCCAAAGAAATTTCTTATGGATTTGCCTTGAAATACCTCCAAAAATTTCCGAATGAATTCCTCCAAAAATTTTTGACGGTTATCCTCAAAAAAATTCCTTAGGATTTTCTCACATAATCCCCAAACGTTTTTCTGAAGGAATGATTGAAGAAGTTTCTCAAGTTTTCGTAGGAGTTCCGCAATACATTTTTGAAGGAATTTCTTGAGGAATTTCCGAAGAAACTTCTCCAGTATCTTTCACTGGAATTCCTTGAGGAATTTCGTAAAGATTTATAAGAAACCGATAAAATTCCTCAACGAACTTATCAAATAATTTCTCACGAAATTTCCGAAGGTATTCCATAAGACATTTCAGACATATGTCAAAAAAATTTCCAAACGAACTCCTTTAACAATTTCCGAATTTTCCTTATCAAGGCATTTTTAAAGGAATTCTTCAAAGAATTTCCGAATGAGTTCCTCTAGGAAACAAAAAATCACAAAAAGCATTTCTTCTGGAATTTCCGAAATATATTTTCAAGAAAGTTTTGAAAGATTTTTAAAGAAATTCCTTATGGAATTTCAGAAGGGATATCTCATAAGACTTTTAGAGGATTTTTTTTTTTCAATATTTTCGAAAGAATTGCTTCAGGAATTTGGGAAGGAATTCTCACAGAAACTTTCGGATGAATTCCTCCAAGAATTTTTGAAGGTATTCCTCAAGGAATTTTTGGAAGAATTCTTCACGAAAACTCCGAAGGAGTTCCTCAAGGAATATTCTAAATCTATTTCAAAGAAAATCCTCAAGGAATTCCCGAAGAATCTTCTAAAGGAAATCGTAGAAGAACTCTCGAAGGAATGGTTTATGGAATTTCTCAAGGAGCTTTAGAAATGAAGGAATTCCTCAAGAAATTTCCTGAAGAATTTGTCAAGGAATTTCCGGTGGAATTCCTCAAGGATTTTCTAAATAAATTTCTGATTTTTTTTTTTTAAATTGATTCCTTTAAAAATTTCCAAATGCATTCCTCTAGCAACTTCCAAAGATATTCCTCCAGGAATTTCCGAAGGAATTCCTTTAGAAATTTTCAAAGATTTTTTTCCGGTAATTTCGAAGGAATTCATTAAAGGATTTTTCGAAGAAATTTCTCCAAAAATTTCTTAGGGTATTACTCAAGGAAAAGAATCTTAGTTTGATTGGAATTTTTCGAAAGATTTCCCGGAGAAATTCTTAAAGTATTTTCTGGAGCTTCTCAAACGGATTTCTGGTGGAATTAAGAATGATATTTGTAAAGAATTACTGGGGAAATTCTCAAAAGAATGCATGGTGAAATTCGTAATAAAACTTCTGGAGGAATTATTGAAGAAATTTCTGAAGGTATTCCCAACGGAATTACTGCAAGTTTTCCGAAGGTAATTTCTGTTGGAATATCTACATTAAAATAACATGGAAAAATATTAAAGAAATTTCTGGAGAAACTGCTGGATAAATTCAAATTCATGATGGCATTTGTTAAGAAATTCCTGAAGCAATATCTTGAAGAATTCCTCAGGATTATAATCATATATGATTCTTCCATTGAACCATTCTTGTTAATCACCCATATTTCATACTTCACTTTTATTCTTTGTATTTGAACTCCTTGTTACTGCAAAGTGGTTTTCAGTGTAAGGGTGCTCGCCCCCCCCTGGCCGAAAAGCTGGCTACGCCCTTGGTTCAAAAGATGCGTTTCGACAGCCATATGAATGGACATCTAGGTAGGCGAGGAATGTTCATAGCTTACTTTGATGAAATTTGAATTGTTCAAATATCCGTTACAGGTTT
>NC_085137.1:39636504-39657664 GCF_035046485.1 Aedes albopictus
GCACAATTATCTTGAAATCAGTTTCATACTGATTATTATTATTTGTTGAGAAGGATAGAGCAATCAGATCTGGTCAGATTACATTGTGGAAAATAATTAACATAGTAGTCCTTGCTTTTAGAGCAATAGGCTCCTAAAGTCCTATCGGGATTCTTGTTTTAAACCACAGTATATGGTGCAAGAGTACATATTTACTCATTTTTTGACGTTTTTATTAACTGTAGTTGAAAATATATAATTTTTATTTTTTTAGCCTTTTGTCTCGTCCCTAGCTTATAACACATACTTTGAGTGATTTTTTTTTCACCGTGTGTGTCAGATAGGAACATTTTTGAAATCCCAGTGCGAAAAATGTCGAGCTCAGTCACACAAGGTTGACCTCAAATGTCAAAGTAGAACTATTTACCATTTTACTTATTCCAAATTTTCTCATTATTCCTTTGTTTTTCAAGATCGAGTAAAGTATAATTCCGATTAGAATACCATGCTGCATCGTATTATTCAATATAAGCGAGATTTCGTCTTTAATTTTAGGACCCTATTGTCATTCTTTTAAAGAAGCATTTCAGTCTTTGAACGAACCTTATGAAGAGAAGACGCAAACATTATGGCTTTGGAGAAAACGTTGTACACGTCCGGTCACAACATTGGCGTAGTCGAGTCTTCCACAAGCGGGAGTAAATCTTTTGACGGACTAATGAAGCAAATTAGAAGAAACACGAATTTTCAAGCTTTGACTGGAAATGGTATGAAATTTCAAAATTTTGTGTAGAGTGCGTCAACTCACCGGTTAGAAGTGCTGTGGTATGATAGAGAGGCAGTTGTTAGTCTGGGCTCAGATAGAGAAGGCGGAGTACCAGAAGAATAAGATTGGACCCTGATAGAGAAGGCAGAGGTCCCGTGGATTCCGACAGAGAAGGCGGAGTACCACAGAAATCCTTCAGGACTCTGATAGAGAAGGCAGAGATCCCTTGAGACTGGACTCCGATAGAGAAGGCGGAGTACCAGAAGGATAAGATTGGACCCTGATAGAGAAGGCAGAGGTCCCGTGGACTCCGATAGAGAAGGCGGAGTACCACAGAAATCTTACTCTGATAGAGAAAGCAGAGATCCTAATAGACTACACTCCGATAGTGATAGAATGGTCATTGATGGATAATCAAGTGACTGAGTTTTTGAGAAAAACGTAACAAACTAAAATACATCTTATATCGAGTGTAGATTACTTTCATTAAAGTCGTGATTAAAGTCAATATGCAAAATTCAGAATATGATGGATCTTTTAGTTCATTGAAATTTGCTCCATTGAAACAAACAAATAGACGAGACTTGATTGGTCCATGCAAGTATTTCTCAAATGAGGAAACGAAAAAAAAATGAGTAATTGTTCTATACTATGGAGTGGAATAGTTTAACTAGCAATGAGAAAGTAATGAAATCACAGTTGTAAAGCTGGTGGTAATGTACAATTATATCAATGATTCATATGATGCATATTTAATAATCGAACAAGGTTTATCTTTTCTTAACTTCCAAAGGATCGTATTCTTTCGCTTAAAATACAATGATACACTCTCTCACGCGGATATGGGAAATTCTAGAACATCCCAACGATCTTGACTTGCAGCAGACTTAGTTGCGACGGCTGTAGCCCTGCGCCGACGGGTTGGTCACCTGGACAACGATGTTGTTGAAGTCCAGCTGCTTCAACATCTCCTTGGTCTTCGGATCCACTTCGATGATGTCCTGCTCCAGAGCGGACACCTCCGGTACGTAGTTATCTCTGCGCTCACGTTCCTCCTCCTGCAGCTTGATGGAGATACCACGGACCTGCGAGTGGTGCAGGCGCTTCATCAGGTGTGTCACGAAACCAGCAATCTTGTCGCGCAGGGGATTAGTGGGAATGATCGCCACTTCCTCGACGATGCGCTTGTTTGTGTGGCAATCCATCGTCAGCCGGGTGTGTAGTACTTCTCAAAGATGACCTTAGAGGCTTCACCTTAGACCTTCTTTTTCACTATACTATGGCTGAATGATTACGATTCAATAGTTACGTGTTGAAGTCAAACTAGGAATGCCTCCGTGATATTGAACCTCGTATTGAACTTCTGGAAGTTGAAAAGCAGGATCCTTGGTTGTTATTTTCTCTTAAGCCAGATTTGAAGGGAGGCATTCAATGAATAAATTGGAGAAATATTTTGGCATTTGAAAATAGCAAAAGTCATAGCTTACCTTGATGAGATTTTTTTCTCGTACGTATTGATGATTTTTGAATTTTGATAATGTCAAAGATAAGATGCAAGGAGAACAGTTATAGGTTCATGATTAAAGCTTTGAAATATAGTCTTGGAATAATCAACAGTTGTTAAAATAAGCATTTGAAGCTAAATCAATTGTACTGTAGTATACTAACCAAGATGCTGACAGTATATGCAAGTATAGACAGCTTTTGAGAGCGTTTGATGTGCATTAAAGTAGAGGAAACAGTGAGACAGATAGGAGATTTCCAAAGAGTAAAAATTTCATCATCAGTTGGAGCAATCAATACCAATTTTAAAAAGTCCTTTACGAAAGAATCGGCTTTGAGAATTGAATGATCAACGAAAGATTTTCTGCTGGTGTTGATTCTCACATCGTATGTTCGAATTTTCAACATTCTGGATGTAGATCCGTATATTATTGTTAAACAAAACTTATTGGTTTTCTGCGTGAATACAAAGTTTCACTAAGGTTTAGTTGATTTTATTAGTTTTCAAGAAAAAAATTGTTAGATAAATATGTGCCATCCCAAGTAACATTTTAAGTTTTGTTCGGCTCACGGTTCGGCTCTACAAGAGATCTTCATGATCAATTTTATAAAACTTGCAATAAAACTGAATCGTACATCAAAACCTCTTGATAACCTCTTTAAGAGCATCTTCCGGCTAAGTGGACCACTCTCGGAGAGGTTTTGCAAACCGCATTAAGAGTAGCAATAAACCCGTTTTAAAGCCTAGTTGAAATTTTTTCGATTCTCGATTGTTGTTGTTTTTTTTTTCAACAAAAACTATGACAGCTCAAGATGCAGAGAAGCTTCTTCGATGGCACGTAAAGTTCTGGAGGATACATCATTCGTAAGTAGAAAGCGATCATTTCAGAGTAATATATTAGTAGTTATTGTGCTGGTAGGCTTATGCGCATTCGAATTTATCGTGAATATTGGGGTTGCAGAATCATAAAATTAATGCGCTTCGAAAATAGTGAATATTATCATCTTGGAATGAATGAAATCAATTTGTGAACTTTGTAAAACTATCTCGAATGACCAGAAAACTCAGCAGCGAGAGTTTATTTATGTGAGCATGTTATGAAAATGGTGGCAAACTATCAACCCGAATAGATTTTTACAATTCATGGTATCGTTCATACTATAAGATGTCTGTAAGAGGAATGATAACAATACACGTAATAATAACGATATGGTTGTATGATTGGAGTTGTAAATTAAGGACCATCCAATACCTTTTAAGTATCATAGTATTGTATTTTTTACGAATAATCAGACTTTGGCGACGAAATTGATCTCGCCCTAATATGGTACTAACCTAACATTTATGACACATTTTCGCCTTCTTTCCCCGATCCAAGCGAAACCAGCTGATTTTGTTATGAAACCATAAACAGCTGGTAGCCGAGAACAATAAGGATAAACGTAAACATCGGTGAACCAGCTGGTTTTGTTGTGTAAACATGACCAGCTGGTGGACCGAGAACAAAAGACCTTAATGGTAAACATTGAGACGGCCGGCGAAAACTGTCACATTATCGAGCGAGTTGCAAAAACCCTGTGACTGAGATTGACAGCGAAATCGAAAGCGAAATATGAGTACGACGAAATTTATCGCATCAAAGTCTAAGTCGAAAAAAAAATCGCAATATCAATGATAACGATACATTCTATGATACAGGAATAGTATTCAATAATTTAGTTTTGATAGATGACTTCACCGACGTCTTTTTTTCTTCTATTTTTCGCAAATACGGCTTAGTTTACTATTGACTGCGCTCGTACCTTATTATCCACTCTGAAATCCGGTACACCCGCGGTGATTTACGCTGCACTATGACCACGCTTTGTGGTGGATGCTTGGACGTGGTGTAGTATATCGACATCGGTATACGTTGCGATGTTCCTCCTCTCGCCTCCCGTTTGGTATCAAGCCCCTTTTGCTGCACTTACTTGTAAATAGCGCAATCGCACCGTTCCAAATCCTTGAGTTCAAGTAGAGTGCAGACTATTTGCAGGCCAGGAACCACCTTGCGCGAATCTTCCGATCTAGCTCCTGCTGATTTTATCCCCGCAGACGTTTCATCTCGCTAGAATCGGTGCCTCTAACTTGTGAACTCACATATTGAACTGCCGCTCAACTTACGGATCGAAACAAAAGTGTCTTCTAAACACTCGCGAGCACCTACAGCATATGGCCTCGAACGCGAGGGGCGATTCACTCATGTATTTTCGATGCAGCCCTGTGTATTGAAAATCGAATTGGAGTATTTTTGGTGTAATAACGTGTATTTTTTGCATTAGTGTATTATTTTGCACTTTTGTGAATAAATTATAATTAATATGTATTTGTGCAATTATTGTGCATTTTGCGAATAAACGTGTATTTTTAATCGATTTTTCACACTTTGCATTTAGGACTTGAAAGTTTGTAAACAAACCGAAAATAAATTGGATTTTCACGATTTCGATTGCTGCTCTAAGTCAAAACGACGAATTATTACAATATTTTCGTCATTTCTTTAACAAAACCGACAATCGTTCCTGATCCTGTACCCGAATAGAGCATGTAAAAACCTCCAGGTTTATGTCACTGCTGAGAATTATACTGAGAAGTTGTTTTTTTTTTTAGAAAGCAGGAAAGTTTATTTTATGTTTCCTTCCGGACTTTTTCTGGTATTTTCGAGGACTTCCCACAGAAGTTCTTCCTTGGATTCCTCATGGATGGCCGCAGAATTTTATCCGGGACGTCGGACTGGCCGACCGGTTGGAGGAGTACCCGAAGTGGCATGAACTGATTCGCTTGAAAGATAGCTGATATCGGAAACGGCAACTCCGATGTACTTGAGCTTCTTAAGAGTTTCGATCTGAAGACGCTCGTAACGAAGTTTGACGTGATTCTGATTGAGCCCCCGCTGGAGGAGTACGCCCGCGGAGGAGCAGCTGTTGCGGCCGGAGCTCCACGAAATTTCTAGTCCTGGGATAAAATTCTTGCCATGGAAATTAGAGAGGTGGCAGCCCATCGTAGTTCTGTGGTGCGGTAGTTCCGAGGGTCTGGACATGGGCCGGAACTGTCCTCGTAAATGGGGCTTTCGACGGTGCGAGGACATCTGCTGGATACGAACGAACTTCGATTCCCCGCGGCATTCGAAAATCTTCGAACCAAAGGCTGTTTTCCAACGTGCGAAGCAACATTGCCTGATGGGGACAGTTCGGCGCTCCACGGATAGCGACTTCATTCATGCCAACGTGGACATCCATCTTATGATCATTTCCGAAGAAGCAGAGTTCGCACTTTTGCGGGGATTCCTCCAGGAGTTTCTCTTGACTTTCCTCCCCCAGCTCTTCCTGATGTCTCCAGGAATTCTTTCGCGGATTCTTTCAAAAATAGGCTTTATTCTCCTGTTCTTGCTGGGATTCCTCCAGAACTTTATTCTTAAGATCCTTCTGGGACATCCCCTGGAATGCCTTCTGGGGTTTATCCACAAATTCCTCCTAACTTTCCCACAATGATCATCAGAGGGAACTTTTGTATCATTCCCACAAGGCATCTTTGTAACAACTCTTGGATAAATTCCCGAATGGAACTCCTAGAGGAAACTCCAAGAAGAAGTTCCTGGAGGAATCGTAGAGGGAATTTATGGAGAAACTGAAGATGGCACTCCTGAGCATCAATCGTATATGGGAAATACTAAATCATGGTGGGCTAACCTGACAGAATTTCAAAAGAAATTTATTTAGTAGAAAATTGCTTTGTAGGAACCTCTGAAAAAAGTTTTATAAGAAAAACCTTCGAAGAAATTTCTCTGAAAGGAATCTTTGAAGGAAACCCTCTTTAAGGAATCTGAAGGAATCCCTCTTGAAGAAATCTAAAAAGAAATTTCGCTGGGAATATTCACAAGAAATAATCTTCGTTGGTATTGACTTGGGAGAATATCCCAAGAAGTTCCTTGGACGAATCTCCACAGACATTCTTCTTGCTTGCACCATTCTCCGGAGTGATTCCTCTTTTATATAATGTGGGAAGCTATAGGCTATAGTGAACTCTTCCCCCCGCATCGTAGTCAGCATTCTTCACATATGGTCCTCTAAATGCTGTATTTAATCCGCCACAAGTTTATCTTAAAACTTTAGAACCATTGTACATTACATTCCCGACCGAAAACGAAACCTCCCCATGCTTTCTGCTTACGGATTGTACTCAGGGATGTTCCGGACGGAAGTTCCAATTCTATCCAGTTCCAGGTAGATTGTCAGTCTCAGTCGAGGTCTCAGTGTCTGTCACAAAATCATCTCATCATTTCTGAATTCCTGTATTTATTTATTGCACAATATTTATATTTGCACATAATTACCATAATTGAACTGAAACGTGCTGAAACTGTATTTTTCGTGTACTGGAACAGATTTGCATTTTTATTTTGAATTGGCATATTTTTTTGGAATATGGCGTATTTTTTAGTACTGTTGTATTTTTCGCATTTTTCGTGTATTGGAGAATTTTTGCACTTTTATTTTGAATTGGTGTATTTTTTCGAATATGGCGTATTTTTTATGCAGTTTTGCATTTGTTGTGTATTGATGTATTTTTGTGTATTTTTATCATTCGTGTATTTTTACTGCAGTAACGCAGTACAGTGAATCGCCCCTCGCTCGAACGTCGCGCGATGGACAATAACACGATCCCGGTAACAGCACACGCTAAGGTCAGTTTACCCATAAATAGGTAGTTGATTTACCCATATTTGAGTTTTGCATTCAAAACCCATAATATGCGTAAATCATACTTATAAATATCGGTAAACTTTACTCATAATATTAGTTAAGCAACATTACGCAAATATGGGTAATTGCCCTTTACCCATATTTGGATGAAAAATTGTCACTTTTATTTTATTTCAAAACAAACACAAGATCTTGCACGAGATTGAAGTTCATCTGCCTAAAGTGTCTCGAGTATACCAAAGTGGCGAATCCTGGTCGTTTTGACAGGTCTCCTGCTCGATTGGAACTATGGGGATGACAGCAAATCGGCTGTTCCAATTTTGACGTTTCTCCTCTTTGTTATTCCAGACTCGTTACATCTGCCCAGCTAACGACGCGGTTGCTTGAATTTCCGTCGTTTTTCGCCGTTCAAGTAATTGTTTGCAATAGCAAATACATTGCAAGTATATCCCGGCATGAATAATACTGAATTACGTCCAATAATCGGGTAAGTTATATAATTTTTAGCACCTTCTTTCCTTTAACTATTTTTCTTATCCATCCAACAGTTCCGGCGCCACCTCTACCATTTTATTGCCTTCCTTCCATAACCCCGGAACATAACCACGGCAATAAGCAAAGCTAGTCATCGATTAGTTAACATAAAGGAATCCGCAGGAATGTAATCTGGAAGACGAGATCCGGCATCTTAGGAAGTTTTCCAGGATAAAAATCGGATAGCCTAAACCAACGAGTTTTCCCCGGGTGACGGTTTCCCAAGCAGTTTCCCGCTTATTAAATGTGAGTTGGTTAAGTGCGCCATCGGTTCCTCCGGCTGCGAAGGTGGACTCATGACGCAGAAGGAAAAGTACGTCGAAACTGCAACTGAAGTATCGACAGATCAAGATCGTCTCGGAACATCTGGAACCACCGCACCGGGCGCTCTATGCAGTATGTTTCGTAACAATTAGTTGTTACTTAAAAGAAATTGTAAAAAGTATCCATAAAATAAAATATTGAAATGAGTATTAATTTTGATCATTTATATTTATTAATAATATTTACTATCCAAATTAATCGAAACTTCCAAATATATTAAAAATATTACCAGGGAAAAATTACCCATATATGGGTAAAATTACTCAACTCATTTATGGGTAAAGTGCCCTTACTCATTTATGAGTAAAGCCACTCTACCCATAAAATGAGGTTGTGCACTTTTCAGCGATTATGAGTAAAGTTTACTCATATTTGGGTAAACTGACCTTAGCGTGCAGTCCGATTCCCGTTGCAACTAATTACAAACAAAAAAAAACTAACAACGACTCACCGTACAGTGAAAATGTCAGAATCTGACGAAGACCGCAGGGGTGTAATTTTTTCATGTCGGTAAAACAGATTTGGTGAAATATTTCCATTTTGTTTTGATCATTCACTGTATCATCGAGTTAATGATAAAGTGATTATAGGACGAATAATTTCACAAAATTTTTGTTCGAGAAAAAAGGCATATTTGAATGGTAACGATACTTAACAACCCATTCGGTCTATCATTAAAAGTCCAAGAATGATAACTGATATCGTTGATATGATTGATTGTATCATTGATGTATAATCCGGTTTATGATAACACGAATAATTTGAAAATGATTACCTGTACAATGGATCATTTTATGCAGAATGTGCATAATCTCGCCGCTAGAGGGAAGCGACAGCGACATCTCTGATGTTTCACATGAACTATATAGCTTCATTCATTTTCCCATAGATGGCGCAATAATAGATGGCAATCATGAAATAAAGGGCGTAATCCAAAAATTAACTTATTTTCACGAATATTGTTAAAACTTATTTTTAGCAATAATTTTAGTTTGCTAACGTAGCAACACAAATTGAAAAAATAAGCGGGCTCATAATTTACTGAAAAATTAACTGTATTACAGGACTTGTAGACAAATTGCTGCATTGGAAATATTTTATTTTGCTCAGGCAATAGAGCTAATAAACTATAGAGGAAGAATGTCGCTGGCGTCGCCGTTGCAACATCTCTTGCTGGCGGAGATAGGGAGGGATATAAGTGTCAAAGCGAAAAAGTATGCAGTTTGACAGATAGATACCCGGCATGTTTGCGAACGAGAACAAAGGGAACAGCAGCGACATTCGTCCTCTATAGTTTATTAACTCTATTGCTCAGGCCCTTTACATAGTTGCCGCAGTTTGCATGAGCCATTTTGACAGCTCTCGAGCAAAACAAAATTGGTGAAACAAAAACAAAAACAGTCGAATTCACTTTGCGTTACCTCAACATGGCAAATTTCTGCTGTATTTGCGGGATTAAAAGGCATGAAAATGGCCAAAAAGTTAGTTTACACGCATTTCCAAAGGAGCCGGAGCGTCGATCAGCATGGTTATCCAACCTAGTTCCGGATCAAATCCCGGTAAACATTGCAGCTGCGCGGATTTGCAGCCAACACTTCAGCAATCATCAATACGAGACAACTGTTTTCCCAAATGGTAGGCATTGAATAAATTATTTGGGTGGTATCACATTTTCCGGAATGCCATCTCCCGGAATGCCATTTCCCGGAGTGACATTTCCCGGAATGACACATTTTCCGGAATTCCATTTTCCGGAGTGACATTTCCCGGAATGACACATTTCCCGGAATGTCATTTCCCGGAATGACACATTTCGCGGAATGCCATTTCCCGGAATGACATTTCCCGGAATGATGCTCGATCATTAGGGCTGAAGTATGTTAAACCGAGGTACATCAGAACGAAAGTGTCAATAGGCCGAATAGGTCATTATAGGTCTTATGACTTTTGTGGTGAGTTGCGTGTTATCTTCTTGGTAGTTGAACTGGTAATGAATTCAATCATAATTCTCAGCCAACTTGATTAGCACAAAAATACCACATACCTATCCTTTTCTTTATAATTGAAAGAGCTTTTAATCAAGCTTTTAATATATAAAATGGTGGATTTTAATTCTATCGTGCCGTCATGATTGTCCGTGAGGGAATTTGATTGGCATGTCCTCATTGGACCAACCATCCGGTTGTCCGTGAAGGACTTCGTTTGCCGTGCTCTCATCGGACCAACCAGCCGGTTGTCCGTGATAAATCGAAGATGTTTTAGTCGAAAGCTCTTAGACCTCCTCATCCACCATGGCAAAGTACATACAAAAAAAAACAACAAATGTAACTAAGCCATCATCATGTACTTCATTTTGAAGCAAACTACCACAGCTTTAAAAGGATGGCCACTGGGCAGCCTAATGGAATGGTATTATTATGAAACTGTATACACCTCGAAAGAACAGCCTATTTTTAAAAGAAGGAAAAATCTCTGATAGGAGAGTTAATAGAGTGGCCGCCAATAGTACAGTATAGCAGCCGAGTTGAATTGTTTGATTATCATAAATGCATATACATACTACTAACTCTCTCATAAGAAATTTTTCCTTCTTTTAAAGATAGGCTGTTCTTTCGAGGTATATGTATAAAAAATTAGCAATTCATTTAATTAGGATGCTATGATGCTGTAATATTGACCACATCACAAACTCTCCCATCAGAGATTTTTTCTTCTTTTGAAAATAGGCTGTTCTTCCAAGGTGCACATACCTCGAGCACATATCGAAATCAAACTATTCGACTAGGCTACCCATTGTCCGTCCTTAGAATTTAAGTCATTCAATTGAATGATCTAGCACCCTTAATGACTTAAAACCCAATTTCGCAAAAATATTGATTCCGGGAAATGTCACTCCGGGAAATGGTATTCCGGGAAACGGCATTCCGGGAAATGGCATTCCGGGAAAATGATCATTCCGGGAAATGTGTCATTCCGGCAAATGTCATTCCGGGAAATGTCACTCCGGGAAATGGCATTCCGGGAAGTGGCATTCCGGGAAATGTGATACCACCGTTCACGAAACTTAAGCGAACCGCTTGCCCAGATGTGATTTGGATACCGTCTCCGAAACCGGCTCAAAATAACACAGAACTTCGCAGTTTCAAATCAGTGGAAACTCAAACGGATGTTACGTTTGGTGCGGACCCGAGTATGGAAGCGTATTATAGTGTTCTCTCAAGTGCACAGACGCCAAAGAAAACTGTAACATTTCCATGTTTACTGTGAAATAAGGAAACAATTTAACTACCTGAAACCATTTTTTTGTCTTCAGAACCTAAAAAGAAAGTATGATTCTGCATCTCCGGGCATAGCAGTTGAAGCAAACAAGCAACCTAAAACTGTCGAGGTATATTTTTTCCGTCTTATATTGGAAACGTTCATACTTTACGTTATGCTTTGATAGGGGTAGATGTTGTGCTAGTAACCTACCTATCGGAGGACCTTTTTTCTACTTCAACAGCGATAAAATCCGTGTGATTGATTCAATATAATCCCACTCATCTCCCTTCCTCATGTCACACTTTTTGTATGAGACCTCTGAAATATTTCTATGGATTGTCACCATAAGCGTAACTAGGTCATGGCTCTAGGGGGGGCCAAGGCCATGTCGATGTAGATTTTTTATACTAAAATGATACTTTTCGCCTGAATTGCGTGATTTTTTCCAAAATGGATTATCCTGGAGGGGGCCAGGCCCCCCCTGGCCACCCCCTATTTACGCCAATGATTGTCACTGCCGAACCCCTTTTCTCTTCAAAGTGTGACGTAAATTATGGACGCTTCCCAGTCAATGATTGCTACTAATTGTGAATATTGTGAGATGTTCCTATCTGCCACCATGTTTATGCTACATATTAACTTTTTTATATATTTTAAGCTGTCTATTGAATTATGCGTGGACACATTCAAGGAAGACGATTCTCCCAATGGTTGCTCGTATGATGACACATCCTCATATACATTTGTACCAGCTGTAGATAGTTCGTTGAACGAGTTAGAAGCATCTGCGTACATTGATGGCTATTATGGCTCTGGCCAAGAAGCTGATATGAGCGTATTTCAGTTAGACGATGAATATTGCGTAGGAGAGACAGTTGTATCTGATAAAGAAGAGGAATACGAGCAAATCATAGACAACCTTGAAAACCCCAAAGGACAATTTGGATCAGATGAAATTAATGAATCGAGCTACTCCATTAACGAAGACATTACTTGTGAGTCAACACCACGGTCCAAAACTAATCACCCCTTTTACTCACTTAGAAACATTTGCCTATTTAATAAACTTCTCTTATGCGAAATACCACAGCTACACGCTGAATAGTTGCCGAGCTATCTGGGTATGCAGCTGCTACGCAAACACTGTTCAAGCAAATCTGGAGAATTTATTCAGTTATGGATCATTTATTGGCAAGTAACATATGTTGTAGATGCAATTGTTCAGCTTTCAATTGTGCTTATTTATAATAATGGATTAGCTGTGAAGTTGTTTATTCCATGCCGATTTGTTTTTCTTCAGCCAATATTCAGCTGTTGAATTTCCCAAACAAGCTATATTATAATTGAATAACGTTGGCTTAAAACTTTTATTAAATGTGGGTTTGAAACTTCATTTCCAAATGTTTTGAAAGCATTTTGAAATTATTGAATCGTTTAAAAGCATTTCATTTTGTTCAAGCACACTTTATCCAATTACGGTACAACTATTATTCAATATAAAAATAATCAAAAAATATGGCTGATGTAAATATAACCAACTTTTCGATACACATAATAATCAAGGTAATGTGTTTTGCTAATCGATGCAATTGGAAAATGTTATAGTTGTTTTATTTTAAAGTAATTACTTTAGTGAGATTTGAACTTACCACCGTCGATCCATAAGCGCCTGCATACCATCTGCGTTATCCAAGGTGTTGACGTAACCAGTGATTAAACACATATAAAAGCTAGACAAGATTGAATAATTGTTGTGGTAAACTTTAGTCACAGACAAACAGACATACCACTCAAATCGCAATCGTCGCACGATTTAACGGTCATTTTGAAAATAACGTGTGGTTCGGACTGTGCTCGCATGTGTCATGGTGGCGCTGCTGTGCCTACATCACCTCTCAATTTTGGAGAGAAATGAACGCGGCGCCGATCAATGTTTACATAAAATGACTCCATCATGAACCTTCATTCATATTTTATGAATGGATGACGCCACGAGGGAGTGGTCACCTGCTAAATTTTTACATCGAGCCGAGGGAAACAACATCTGCAAATGAATGCTTCGGATTGAGCATTATAGAGGGTGCTAGTGAGATGCCAAACGATGTTTTTGAAGCAATTTTCTTCTAAGTAGTATGTCTGTTTGTCTGTGCTTTAGTTCAGCTTCCCATTACTGGCTAAAGTTACCACACTCGCAAACACACAAGCTGATTAAAACATTGATATACAATCGGTTAAAAACTGAACAAGTAGTTATTACCACTGTGATAAACATTTTCTGTTCTGTCTGCACTGCCCTATGTTTTGACGTATATAGCGCTTGATCAGCAACGATTCCACTTATGACGCGCGCTCATTCGCATTGTTGTCAACAATTGCTACACGTCTCCGCAACCGCGCAGCTGCTCGTTCAAAAATGGATCAATCGAAAGGTAATATGATGGAAAACTAAACAAATTTTAACTATTTTCTAATTCAATGATAATTGATTCCAGATTATTTTGTTGTTGCCCAAACTAAGGAGGCGGGGAAGCATGTTCTCACCGCAGTTCCGTGTCGATGGATCCGAGACGGGTGTCTCTTTTGGCCTGGCAAAAATGCGAACAAATTGAGAAAGAATCTCACCTCAGAACCAAGCGCCGGTTGGAGTAAGATTGCGTGCAGCATCAAAAGGAAGTACATCCCGTCCTACGAGGAAGCGGAGGCAGAAGCCGCCGAGCTTTCCGGACAAAATACGGAGAGTTCCGATGCAGCACCGCGGAGGAAGAAACAAAAAAGAGCGACGAAAGATGACACAAGCCGCCGATTTGATTTTAATCATCTAGTTCCCGGCGAGGCTCCTGGAGACGGTATGTTTTTGTGTGTTGTTTTACCTTTCTTATGCTACACATTGAAAATTCACTTTCCAGGAAGTTCGAGTACCTTCAGCACGACAAGCAACCTGCTCTGCAGCACCGAGCCGGAACCTACCGGAACAGAAATGAACACCCAAGTCGTCGGTGAAGCTCAAAACCAACCTGGTCCATCTCACAACTTTCTCTGCACTGCAAATGCAAATCCGGTGGAAAACGCCTTCTCCACACAGCCGGTTCCCGACCAGCCCGTTTATGTTACGACAGTTCCTCTTCCCGAATCAGCACAACACGCATCGGATGAAATTCAGGCGATTGCGACGGAGGGAGAATACGTGTATTTCCAACAGGTATTTTAATGTTTGTTGCATTATATTTGTTTTTTTTTTTTAATTGATAGTGTATGTTGTACATTACAGCCAACTATTGACGTGGACTACATCGTTAGGGCCGTGACGGACAAAATCGAGGCGGAATGCTCCAAAATGAAGCAGGAAATACTCGCGGCTGTTGGGTCTATGATGGCAACGTTAAAAAGCGACATGGACGTTAAAATTGCAGCGGCTTTGCGTGCGCAAGGAAACCCGTCTGACGAGAATGATGACTTCAAATTCTCTCCAGTGTCAAGCATCGAAGCTATCCATGAGCTGGAGAAGCATCTGGCAGATGAAACTTACGCAAAGCGTTTCGTAAGTTTCTTTCTATTATAATTTTCATATTGATTATCGCGTAACACGATAGCCCTGTTCAATGAAGTAGATTGAACATTCTTGAAGTTGCTGCATCCTGCTCTTATCCATTTGTTGACGAATAAGTAAGAGCATGATGTAGAAACTGCATCAATGTTCAAGCTACTTCATTGAACAGGACTAATATGTGCATAAAATTCGTGTTCAACTACTAAGGTTTAACTTGCTCGAAGTTGCTGCATTCTGCTCGTACCCGTTTGTTAACAAATGGGTAAGAGCAAGATGCAGCCACTTCGAACAAGTTCAACCTGCGTTGTTGAACAGGACTAATATTTACTACATTTTCCGCTGCTACATTTCGATTAACAAATAACTAATTCATTTTTACAGACTTCTTACATGAAAAAGATCGTCGGATTTGTTGGTGACAACTGCAACGGGATGAACATTTCGTACACGCTGGTGGATCATTTTTTCGAACGAAGTGTCATGATGAAATGTTCGTGGAGTGGCGCTAGTCGCAGTTCTGCCATCAAATTGGCAATCAAAAACTGTAGCAATATCCTGGACACATTCTTCGCAATCGTTCGTAGTGTGAATATGACTTTCTCCAGGCAGCTTCTTGAGCATTTCTTCAAACAAGTAACAAGGAATGCCAAGAAGAGAAGCGAAGCCAAGGGTTTGCGCCAACCAACCATACATCGAAGGGCAAAACGATCTAACAAAGCGCAAGTTAAAGGTAATTTTTACAGATCAAATTCTATTACAATTGATTAAATTTTTGCTTTTTTTTCAGCGGCTGTTGCTTCGAATCAAAGTTGCGGAAGTGGCAGAACACCATCGACGACAGACGATGATTCACAATCAAGTAAATCATCCAACAGTGAAATGTCGGACAGCGAGATGCTAATCAGCAAGGTGGAAAATTGTGAGCCTGACATCAGCTCGTCGTAATGATGTAAGTCACATTAGTCAAGTTCTGTGAATTCTGTATTGACTATCAAGACTTACTTGTTTTTGTTTTCAGTATGAAGATTTCGTTTTAATTTGTTCTTTCATCTTCTGTATGAATATTTGATTTTACTTTGTTTAGACCTTTGATATTCATGTTTATATTTTTATACCCTTTTTCTATATTGCTCTTTCGCTTTGCGATTTAAAATGCAAACAGGTGGACTAACACTGTTCAAAATGTGAAGAAAATCGCAGAAGTCAATAAACGCTGTTCGAAACCATCAAAATAATTGTTTATTTACTCATTCTTACAAAAATGTGTGTAGCAAAGGCACAAAAACGTGATAGTTGTCTTTATAGGATACTACTACATATTTACAAACAACGTCTGTTGGGCGATAGAGTTTTAAGCGATTGGTTACAGTTATGTTTGCTTTATAAATGCCCAAATACGACGATCGAATTGGTAGCACAAAAAAATCCTTAGGTAATGCCACGGGAACACCTTTTATGACAATTTGATTTTGTTCGTTGCAGGTAGCATCAATCATTTTGACAATTTCATTTTGATTTGATAAGAACCATGAATTTTCAAACGACTGATTTAACAGGAGCCCTTCGCGAATGGAACAATTTACCTTGGCATTTCGTTTGAACAAGTTCGGAAATGATAACTTGGTTGTTTCTTGAGGAAGAATCAGAGTACTTTTCTCAAGGATTCTATTTGCCACTTGTTCCAAACAGTTATTTCCTTGTCGTAGGCATTTTTTCAACTGAGATAAATAGTTTTCAAATGGATATGCGGATATGGAATCCAATGATCCGAACCTTTCGACGTCAGATACCACATGTTCCAAATTGTGTATATTACTGGTGATATACTCTTCCCCGTAAATATTTTTGAATTCTTCGATGAATTTTTCAAAAAGTGTTTGGGCTAAAGGTCTCAAACTGGCATAGAAATTCGAGGAACAAATCGTTACCGCGGTGAACAAAAGGAGAAAATGGTTGTATACCGTTTCATCTACTATATCGCTCAACACTACGATGCCAATATAATTCAAAAACGTTCGCCATTCAGTGCCTTTCCAAAATGCCAAGCAATCCATAGGTCTCATTTTACGGTGAAATTCGCAAGGTAGCTTGATGTTGGTAATTCTCTCCGACAGTTGTTGGATTTGAAATGCACGCAGTTTTCCGGAAAATCCCAAAGCACCATCCCTCCAACCAGTCAGAAGTTTTTTCATCACGCCAAGATCGAAGAGATGGAGAGAATCGGCTACAACAAAATCTTTGATCATGTCAACCTCAGCAATTCTCAGGATAGGGGATTCTTCACCATTATGATGTTTGCCATACATTTTATTGCGGAATTTCTCATCAGTTCTAGGTGCGCAGTGCAATGATGGAAAGACAACTGTCCGTGAGACATGTGAATATTCACCATGTATCGTACATTTTAGGCAACCATTTTTGCTGTTGAAGTTTACGACACCTGAAACATTAAATAGTAAAATCAATAAACTCTTACAATTTAGAAAATAATGGAGTTATGTAAGTAATGTGTTTTGAATCTTCAACGTATAGACACAAACCTTTTACGAAAGCTCGTGCAGGAGAATCACAAATAAAACATCTAATTTTTATGTCGATTTTGTAGCCGTTCATAGTGAATCCATTTTGCAAAATGGGAATGATTTCGTTGACAAATGGTGTCAGAAAGTCATTTACGTTTGTGGGTTTGGATTTCCCGAAGAAAATACCAACGGGCATTGGTTTTAGGCTGGGGAAACCGTAGACATTACACAAAATAGGCCATAATTGGAATTTTGAACTTTTGTGTATCGGTAGACCGTCTATATTGACGTTGATGCTTATGGAGATGTTTTCAGCCAGCTCATCGAACCAATGTTCTAAACATTTTTGGAGTCCAAAATGCCAATATTTTCCACCTGCCATTTCGATACACAATCGACCCGTGTCTTGTGGGGTATCGAGTAATGTCCGAGGATCCGCAGGCAATCGCGTGTCGTTGTACTGGTATCTCATAATTTGTAGTAGATCTTTCAATGCTCGATGAGTAATATTGTGGCGTAAAGACCATGCCTTCATCGAAATTTTGACATCCTTTTCATCAGGTTCAGTGAAGACTTCCATAACTTCTACAGGGTCTTCATCATCATATGAAACCTCAGCAGTGTGCTCACTTGAATCCGAAGCATCGCTTTGATATTCCATATACGCGGGATTTTCATACACTTCATACTGCAGATCTACAAATTAAAAATAGTTTCATATTTATGCTTGATACAATGAAAGTTGACAAATTACTTGGAGTTGATTGAAGAGTTAATTCGCCGAATTTGTTTTCGTATCCAGGACTTATCGTCTGATCAGTTTGATCATTTTTTGCATTATATGTAACTGTGGAACTAATGTTTTTAACAATTTTCTCGTATTTTTCTCGCATGCGTTTCAGATTTCTATGGAATGATCCACTTTTTTTGTATTTTTTGTAAATTTTCTCCATTTTTGTACAAAAACCCAAAAACGAACCGTCTTGCAACACGTACTATTGGAAAAGAAACAAGAGAGCTGAATTAGGGAATAATCACAATCATGTTAAGTGATTGTTCTGTATTTATGTATTTTTTGAACAAATTGTATAAGAACGCTTGATGCACTTTAGAAGAGCATTAACGGAAGCTAAACATTTTTTGTTTGAATAACAGCGCACTTCATTGCCATTATTCACAATATGTTGGTCATTAGCTTAAGAAAATGATATAGTAGCTTCAGTAGAACTTGTTGTTCAACGAATTGACGATAGCCCAACAAAAGAGTTTTTATTAGCTGCAGAAGCTTTTACGCAGTTAATAGATCAGCTTTGCATAGGTAGTAGAACAGAGATCATTCTCTTTGCATTTGAAGAGGTTTAATCAGCTTGTAATTCAAACACTAGTATTTTGTGGAACAATAGCTTTTGGATGAGCTATAATAAGTTTTATTACAATAGCGATTCAACATATAATTTAATCAGCTTGGAATGCTATTATTAAGCTATTCTTAAACCTATGTGTTTCTTAAAAGCATCCAATTGTTTCTTGGGATTGGACCTGCTTTAAACATTGATTATATTACCCACGATGAATTGCATTATTTAACAGGATACGACGAACACCAATTTTCATACATTCTTTGCTTAGTGTTAAAAATAGGTGAGCATGATTGGCCATGCTTCACAATGAGTGTTAGAAATCAGCTACTTGTCACACTTATTAAATTAAGGTTAAATTTTGACTACAGATTTTTAAGCATTTTGTTTCGCGTCTCTGAACAAATGATAAGTAAAATTTTTAAGTTTTGGCTTGATGCTCTTGATCGAATGGTAAATTCAATTGATTTTTGGAGTTTAGGGGCAAAAGGAGAAGGTTTGTATAGAGCTGTAATTGATTGTTCAGAGTTTATGATCGACAAACCATCGGAAGTACTAAAGCAACAAATTACGTGGTCCACATATAAGCATCGCAACACTTTCAAAGTAATGGTTGCCATTGATGAGAATGGGCTGATTATATTTGTGAGTCCACTATTTGGTGGATCAGCCACTGACGATACAATTGTACAGAAGTCAGGGCTATTGGATTTGTTAAAAACTGGTGATTATGTTCTAGCAGATAGAGGGTTTGAGAGCAATGATGTTATGGAAGAGAAAGGTATTATTCTCAACAAACCGCCTTCTAAGAAGGGAGACCAACTTTCAGAAGTAGATGTAGCGAATACGAGAGCCATAGCTAGTCGTAGAGTTGAAGTTGAAAGATTAATTGGTTTAACTAAAGATAATCGTATTCTAACCCAAAGAATAAGTCGATTTTTATTTCCGTTTGCAAGTAAAATAGTAAATGTTATTTTCAAATTAACCAATTTCAAACGACCAATTTGCAAAGGTGTGACATGCTTGAACAGAGGTTGTCCCAAGTAATTAAATGTTCAGAGAGAGATATACATTTCTGTTATACTTACCTACAGATGGTAATTGTATATTTTCAGGTCTAGATTTAAGTATTTGTTTTTTGTTTTTATTAAGTTTTACTCATTGATAATCGAAAACACAAGAACGAACTGATTGGAATAATAATTTATTTAGAACACACTCATTTATTAACGTACATTTCAAACTTTGATCCCAAACTGTACACAAAATTGCTCACAAAAAACGTATTTATAATATTTGTCAATCTTGTCAATAGTAGATGCAATGTACTGACTATCGAATTCTATTTTCTGTGTTTTGATTCCATTTAGCGTATAAACGGCAAAAATACAAGACTCGGCATTTGTAACGTACATTTGATACTGAACTTGTGAAAAATAAGGGTGCCTTCGTCTCAATTTACCTTCTTTATCCCAACATGATGCACAGGATGGACATTGGTTCCTGATGCTGTATGGTGCCTTGATCTCTAGTACAGTTTTTCGACAATCGCTTATGCCATCTGGCGAGCCAGCCAGGTAATTTCGTCTTTTATCGATAAACAAACCACATTTTCCAAAATTGTATTCTGCATGGGTAGATTTCAGTAAATTAAACGCCACATCTTCTTTTTCTTTCCCCCAGGCTAACTGTGGTAAATTATACCCACTGAGGTCATCGAAATTTCTTTTAGAAGGTACCGTACTGGGTGGCTTCATATTTTTTTCACTTGTTTCCATTGCTGTAATGACGCTATGAATATTCGAAGCAGTTAACCTGGACTTTCGGTATTCGAACCATGAAGTGGATCCAGCTTGCTCTATTGTTTGTTTTTCAATAGCATCAATTTGGTCACTCGATATTTTGTTGATAGAATTCACGTAATCTTCAAAAGGTGCCGTAATATAATCATGATCATGAAAAAGGGCAATCAAATTACAGTTTCGTCCACTGTTGAAACTGGTATGCAACCCGTAATTGATCGAGGCATCCACTGCAAATTTAGTGAACTCAGCACTTGGAGTGCAGCGTGCGGAATTCGTAATCAGTTGGTTGTCCTTTGGAGCAAACAATTTGTCTATCGGTGTGCCCGACAACTGTTCGTCATCTAGTTTGGGTGGTTTGTGCCACTGCTGTAATTCAGATGTACATGATGCTCCAGTAAAAATTGTGCCTGAAATCCAAAGCGTTTAGGTAATGATTATGGAAAATAAGACTTTTACTTTGTAGTAGGTATGGCGATGTAATGTGCTTTAAAAAGGTACCTGTTTCTAGGTAGCATTCCAGGCAAAGAAGGAGAGCAGCTACATGCTTACAAGCTGCCGAATTGCCTTGCCCAGCCGGGCATGTGCATGTGGATTTAGCGATTGCTGTTGTTGTAAATTCAACAATAACGCGATAAAGCACTCCTTTCTTCATCGCAGCCTTACAAAAGCATCGTTTTTGAAGATTATTCGCAGTAGTCTGAAAAAACGTTTATATTTTTTACTAAAAATTTGTTGTGGTTTTTTAATTCTGTTAATACAAACCTTCCCAAATCCGACCTGCCTTAAATGATTGGCCACATGCAGTTTTCGGCCCTCCT
>NC_085137.1:39658164-39769154 GCF_035046485.1 Aedes albopictus
GAATGGACATCTAGGTAAGCCATGAGATCCACAGCCTACGTTAGTGTTATGGTGATATTTTTGTTTTAGGTATAAGGCCCTACAAATGTGAACGAGGCTGCCCGGCAGAGACCTTCGCGTGCAAGTACAAGCGTCAGGCACATTATCGGAGAGTTCACTTTGGCTATACGTACGAATGTACGCTTTGTGATAAATCTTTTGGAACCCGGCAGGGCCTGTTTTACCACAAGCAGAGGAAACACAATTCACACGAGTGTACCGTTTGTCATCAAAAATTTGAAACAAAGTAAGAGCACTCGAATGTGTATTTTTTGTATTTTAGAATAATATTTCCTTTTTCAGGACTGTTTTGAGACGACACATTGCTGTGCTTCATAAAGAGGTCGCTATCATTCCCTCGTCTGTCAGTTGATCCTCCAAACATTTGGAGGTAGATATTGTAATAACGTGGAGGCCCCAAACTGGACTGAAAATGGCGATTTTTTGCTTATGAGAATATAAAAGAAAGTTTCTAACAAATCTGAGGGGCCATTCGGATGTTTATAGGAAATTTGAATTCGAAAATACCTATGTGCAATCGCAGTAACCCGTTTTTTATTTAAATTTTGTTTGACATCTACGACTCAATATTTTGTCACTCTGCATAACGTTTTCTTTCAATAAAGACGCTTTCACGAAGGTTTCAGTGTATTTTACTCTGCTTCCAAAGACGGTTCCGACGAAGGTTCCGACAGGTTATGAGCCCGGCGGAGTAACAATGAGCCTCTGCACGAATCTGGCGTACTGCTCACTCCCACAGAAAACTTGAAAACAGTTCGCACAGTAAAAGTCAAATGTGACTTTTACTGTGCGCGCTGTTTTCAAATTTTCTGTGGGAGTGAAAAGGACAGGGCAAATTTGTGCAGAGGCTCATATACGCTAGAAGAACAGTAAACAGTGGTTCAAGGAACAGTTTAGTGGTTCGTGATAGTGAAGTTGCTGAAAATTGACATGGAGCTGAAAGCGGAAGTTGGATGTGACATTGCGGAAGAATTGAAGTGCAATTTTATCATGGCCAGTCTACCAGAGTCGTACGATAGTTTCGTGACAATTACTGAAGGCTGCGACGTAAATCTTACGGAACGGACGGTGAAAACAAAGCTGTTTTCACTGTTTTGGATACCCCAATCATTGGAGCCCAATGAATTGTGGACCCTCTTCAGTATATATTTTGGACACCCGGTGTTTAAACCCGTTTAAAACTATTTTTGAAGAAACTGCCACTTGCATATGATGGATCACATTCTAAACGCTTGATTAACTAAGGATGATTAGAAGAACTTTTCATCTCTCCATTAAATCTGTGAAAATCGTGGTAATACGACTCAGGGGGTACAAATTATATTGGTTACCCTAATATACCAAGCATTTTTCACCACAACACTGAGTTTTATATACAAAATAGATCTTTTTGATTGTTCTTATTCATTTTTTAATATAAAAATTAGGATGATTGCTCCATTGTTGCCCACTAATCATAAAATATGAAGAAGTGGTATTGCGATCGGACATGTCATGTTTTATTTTAATACTAAACAACGATGGAATTTTGCCTTCAATTCTGCGACTGCGTACTACAATTGGGATGCCTCTGTTTGTGACTAAACAAGCCCTGACGGGTTCCATACGGTCGACCGCAAAATCCACATGTATACTTGAAACCATCGTGAACCTTTCGATAATGTTCCTGACGTTTGTACTTGCACGCAAAGTGTGCCGTCTCGTCGTCTTCCTTACAGCCTCGTTCACATTTGTAGGGCTTTAAACCTGTAACGAATATTTAAACAATTCAAATTACATCCAAGTAAGCTATGAATATTCCTTGCCTACCTAGATGTCCATTCATGTGGCTGTCGAAACGCATCTTTTGAACTACTTTCCCACAACGATTGCATTTTATGTGCTTCCCTGTATATTTTCCTTTGTAAATGCGTGTTTCTACCGCCAGGTCCTGTGTTGGGGATTCTGAAATATCCACCGATTCTTGTGGTGGGTCAGCAGTTATTAGGCTTATATTGTAGATATCATCCCGATCTTCTTCAGTGTCTTCATATTTCTCCATCCAAAACGAGTACTCCTCTGAAATTTCTTCATTTGGATCATCGAGCGAAATGATGCTTATATCCTCGATCACATTAGACTCGCTCAACAGAACTTCCTGAACCTCCATACACTGTGATTGATAATCTCGAAATTCTTGCATGCGTATCCGACACAGTACGCAAATCCAATGGCTCATTTGATCGCTTTCGGAAACCTAAAACATCCATTGTAAATCAATACATTACTATATATGATGCCGCAAAGTTTGTAACAAAAGTATCATAAAATTTTTTGGTCAGATATCAGTTATAATGTTCTTAAGATATTACAATATTAGATTGCATACCACTATCGAGAGAAGATCCGATATCAAGATCGAGAGGTCATTCTGTTCAAAGATATCTTCTAGCGATTCTTCGCTCAAGCACAAACGGCACACCTTCTGAAAGTTTTGATTTGATTTACAGCCACCGGTAAGGACCAAATCAGTCATTATTATTTTATAAAATCTTGCTATATCGCAATGTGTTTGAATCCAAAAATGTAACTTCTGTGAATCTAACAACCAGCTTTCATCAACCAGTTTTATTTTTCCGTGTTTCTACTGGTTGGTGGGAATCTAACAACCAGTTTTTGTACCGTACTTGAACAAAGGGGTGACTTTGTACCGATAAAAGATTAATCCTGTAAAACATGTGTCCGATCCATCGCAACAACTGAAAATGTTGCGCAACGTGAAAAAGTTGCATTGCTATGAAAAATGTTGCATGGTATGGTTACATAGCCAAAAAAATGTTGCATGCTGCAAAACGTTACCTCCATAAGAATATTGTCTATCCGGTTGGAATCAAGACCGACATTTAATCAAAAATTGCCATTTTCTTAGTCTACAAGTGTCGCAACTGTTTCGCATCTAGTGCGCTGTGTTGCTGACAACAACGGGAAGGATGCGCCCTATTTTTGACCTGATTGAAAAACGTCGCGAGTTGGGTCGCGTCGCGACTTGATTGTGCGAAGTCCGGTTTGGTGGCGGCCCGACAATACCTATGTAGGCGTCATGCGATGTAGTGTCATGCGATATTAAAAATGTTGCACGATATAAAACACGTTGCATGACATTGAGAATGTTGCATCTCATGAAAAATGTTGCATGCCTCCAAAATGTCACCTTCATGAGAGTACTAGTATTGGTTGTATGTCACTTATAACAATAATGTTGCATGATACAAAAGGTGTATGCCATTAAAGTTGTTGCATGACATGAAAAATGTAGCATCACAAGAAAAATGTAGCATGTCCGCAAAAGATCACCTCTGATAGAATACTAATGTGGGTAGGATGTCAAACAATAGAGAGAATGTAGCTGACATGTTGCAGATATGAAAATTGTTGCATCGCATGGAAAACGTTGCATGCCTGTAAAATGTCACCTTCATGAGAATACTAGTATTGGTTGTATGTCACTTATAACTATAATGTTGCATGATACAAAAAGTGCATGCCATGAAAGTTGTTGCATGACATGAAAAATGTAGCATCACAAGAAAAATGTAGCATGTCCGCAAAAGATCACCTCTGATAGAATACTAATGTGGGTAGGATGTCAAACAATAGAAAGAATGTAGCTGACATGTTGCAGATATGAAAATTGTTGCATCGCATGGAAAACGTTGCATGCCTGTAAAATGTCACCTTCATGAGAATACTAGTATTGGTTGTATGTCACATGCCATGAAAGTTGTTGCATGACATGAAAAATATAGCATCACAAGAAAAATGTAGCATGTCCGCAAAAGATCACCTCTGATAGAATACTAATGTGGGTAGGATGTCAAACAATAGAAAGAATGTAGCTGACATGTTGCTGATATGAAAATTGTTGCATCGCATGGAAAACGTTGCATGCCTGTAAAATGTCACCTTCATGAGAATACTAGTATTGGTTGTATGTCACATGCCATGAAAGTTGTTGCATGACATGAAAAATATAGCATCACAAGAAAAATGTAGCATGTCCGCAAAAGATCACCTCTGATAGAATACTAATGTGGGTAGGATGTCAAACAATAGAAAGAATGTAGCTGACATGTTGCAGATATGAAAATTGTAGCATCGCATGGAAAATGTTGCATGCCTGTAAAATCCCAAGTAACCACGGTGCTGAAGCCTTCACGCTAAAACTGCTCAGCACTAAAATGTGTAAGACCTACTCATATGTGCATAATTTCCAGACCACACAAAAATGTGTGACAGTTACACATTCTCAAAAAACAGCTCGTACACTCGTCTAGATGTGAAATGTTGATTTTTTTTTTGTTTTCCAAGGTCACTAGTAATCCTAGCTAGATTGTTGTACAAAAATTTTTGCGAATTTAACGATTTTGCGGACACTGGAGCTGATTTTGTAAATGTGCAAGGGTTACACATTTTTGGTGTAGTCTGGAAATTATGCACTTTAGTGCTGAGCGGCGTTAGCGTGTTATTGCATGCAGATATACGGTGTATTTAGTGCAATCATTACTTTACATGCAAACTTAAGGTTGATTTAAAGTGGAAGTGGGCAATTATAGAATCAAATTAAGATTAAACTGGTATAATCTTGGAGCAGTCGCATAATTGCCCATTTCCACTTTAAATCAACTTTAAGTTTGCATGTAAAGTAATGTTTGCTCTAAATGCACCGTATATCAGCATACAATGAGGCTTCCAGCATCGTGGTTACTTGGGATGTCACCTTCATGAGAGTAATAGTATTGGTTGAATGTCACTTATAACAATAATGTTGCATGATACAAAAAGTGCATGCCATGAAAGTTGTTGCATGACATGAAAAATGTAGCATCACATGAAAAATGTAGCATATCCGCAAAAGATCACCTCTGATAGAATACTAATGTGATTTGGGGCCAGTTCACTGATTTCATGTAGGGAAAATGTTTGACTTTTAACAACCACTTTCCTTGTATATGGGTAACCCACCCTAAATCGTCATTTGGCAAAAACTGCCCGATAGAAAGTGAATGTCTCCCTCCTAAACCTTAAGTTTAGACCCCACGTCATCTTCTAAGGGCAAAGACTTGAGGCCAGTTCACTGATTTCATGTAGGAAAAATGTTTGACTTTTAACAACCACTTTCCTTGTATATGGGTAACCCACCCTAAATCGTCATTTGGCAAAAACTGCCCGATAGAAAGTGAACGTCTCCCTCCTAAACCTTAAGTTTAGACCCAAAGGCATCTACTAAGGGCAAAGACTTGAGGCCAGTTCACTGATTCTGTGCGGTAGAACTGTTTGACATTTAACAACCACTTTTCCTAGTATACAGGAAACTCACCCTAAATCGTCATTTGGCAAAAACTGCCCGATAGAAAGTGAACGTCTCCCTCCTAAACCTTAAGTTTAGACCCCAAGGCATCTACTAAGGGCAAAGACTTGAGGCCAGTTCACTGATTCTGTGCGGTAGAACTGTTTGACATTTAACAACCACTTTCCTTGTATATGGGTAACCCACCCTAAATCGTCATTTGGCAAAAACTGCCCGATAGAAAGTGAACGTGTCCCTCCTAAACCTTAAGTTTAGACCCCAAGTCAGCTTCTAAGGGCAAAGACTTGAGGCCAGTTCACTGATTTCATGCAGGAAAAATGTTTGACTTTTAACAACCACTTTCCTTGTATATGGGTAACCCACCCTAAATCGTCATTTGGCAAAAACTGCCCGATAGAAAGTGAACGTCTCCCTCCTAAACCTTAAGTTTAGACCCCAAGTCATCTTCTAAGGGCAAAGACTTGAGGCCAGTTCACTGATTTCATGTAGGAAAAATGTTTGACTTTTAACAACCACTTTTCCTAGTATACAGGAAACTCACCCTAAATCGTCATTTGGCAAAAACTGCCCGATAGAAAGTGAACGTCTCCCTCCTAAACCTTAAGTTTAGACCCCAAGTCATCTTCTAAGGGCAAAGACTTGAGGCCAGTTCAATGAATTTGTGTGATAGAACTGTTTGACTTTTAACAACCACTTTTCCTTGTATATGGGTAACCCACCCTAAATCGTCATTTGGCAAAAACTGCCCGATAGAAAGTGAACGTCTCTCTCCTAAACCTTAAGTTTAGACCCCAAGGCATCTACTAAGGGCAAAGACTTGAGGCCAGTTCACTGAATTTGTGTGGTAGAACTGTTTGACTTTTAACAACCACTTTTCCTTGTATATGGGTAACCCACCCTAAATCGTCATTTGGCAAAAACTGCCCGATAGAAAGTGAACGTCTCCCTCCAAAACCTTAAGTTTAGACCCCAAGGCATCTACTAAGGGCAAAGACTTGAGGCCAGTTCACTGATTCTGTGCGGTAGAACTGTTTGACTTTTAACAACCACTTTTCCTAGTATACAGGAAACTCACCGTAAATCGTCATTTGGCAAAAACTGCCCGATAGAAAGTGAACGTCTCCCTCCTAAACCTTAAGTTTAGACCCCAAGTCATCTTCTAAGGGCAAAGACTTGAGGCCAGTTCACTGAATTTGTGTGGTACAACTGTTTGACTTTTAACAACCACTTTTCCTTGTATATGGATAACCCACCCTAAATCGTCATTTGGCAAAAACTGCCCGATAGAAAGTGAACGTCTCCCTCCTAAACCTTAAGTTTAGACCCCAAGTCAGCTTCTAAGGGCAAAGACTTGAGGCCAGTTCACTGATTTCATGTAGGAAAAATGTTTGACTTTTAACAACCACTTTTCCTTGTATATGGGTAACCCACCCTAAATCGTCATTTGGCAAAAACTGCCCGATAGAAAGTGAACGTCTCCCTCCTAAACCTTAAGGTTAGACCCCAAGTCATCTTCTAAGGGCAAAGACTTGAGGCCAGTTCACTGAATTTGTGTGGTAGAACTGTTGACTTTTAACAACCACTTTTCCTTGTATATGGGTAACCCACCCTAAATCGTCATTTGGCAAAAACTGCCCGATAGAAAGTGAACGTCTCCCTCCTAAACCTTAAGTTAAGACCCCAAGTCATCTACTAAGGGCAAAGACTTGAGGCCAGTTCACTGAATTTGTGTGGTAGAACTGTTTGACTTTTAACAACCACTTTTCCTTGTATATGGGTAACCCACCCTAAATCGTCATTTGGCAAAAACTGCCCGATAGAAAGTGAACGTCTCCCTCCAAAACCTTAAGTTTAGACCCCAAGGCATCTACTAAGGGCAAAGACTTGAGGCCAGTTCACTGATTCTGTGCGGTAGAACTGTTTGACATTTAACAACCACTTTTCCTAGTATACAGGAAACTCACCGCAAATCGTCATTTGGCAAAAACTGCCCGATAGAAAGTGAACGTCTCCCTCCTAAACCTTAAGTTTAGACCCCAAGTCATCTTCTAAGGGCAAAGACTTGAGGCCAGTTCACTGATTTCATGTAGGAAAAATGTTTGACTTTTAACAACCACTTTCCTTGTATATGGGTAACCCACCCTAAATCGTCATTTGGCAAAAACTGCCCGATAGAAAGTGAACGTCTCCCTCCTAAACCTTAAGTTTAGACCCCAAGTCATCTTCTAAGGGCAAAGACTTGAGGCCAGTTCACTGATTTCATGTAGGAAAAATGTTTGACTTTTAACAACCTTTTTCCTTGTATACGGGTAACCCACCCTAAATCGTCATTTGGCAAAAACTGCCCGATAGAAAGTGAACGTCTCCCTCCTAAACCTTAAGTTTAGACCCCAAGGCATCTACTAAGGGCAAAGACTTGAGGCCAGTTCACTGATTCTGTGCGGTAGAACTGTTTGACATTTAACAACCACTTTTCCTAGTATACAGGAAACTCACCGTAAATCGTCATTTGGCAAAAACTGCCCGATAGAAAGTGAACGTCTCCCTCCTAAACCTTAAGTTTAGACCCCAAGTCATCTTCTAAGGGCAAAGACTTGAGGCCAGTTCACTGATTTCATGTAAAAAATGTTTGACTTTTAACAACCACTTTCCTTGTATATGGGTAACCCACCCTAAATCGTCATTTGGCAAAAACTGCCCGATAGAAAGTGAACGTCTCCCTCCTAAACCTTAAGTTTAGACCCCAAGGCATCTACTAAGGGCAAAGACTTGAGGCCAGTTCACTGATTCTGTGCGGTAGAACTGTTTGACATTTAACAACCACTTTTCCTAGTATACAGGAAACTCACCGTAAATCGTCATTTGGCAAAAACTGCCCGATAGAAAGTGAACGTCTCCCTCGTAAACCTTAAGTTTAGACCCCAAGTCATCTTCTAAGGGCAAAGACTTGAGCCCAGTTCACTGATTTCATGTAGGAATAATGTTTGACTTTTAACAACCACTTTCCTTGTATATGGGTAACCCACCCTAAATCGTCATTTGGCAAAAAGTGCCCGATAGAAAGTGAACGTCTCCCTCCTAAACCTTAAGTTTAGACCCCAAGTCATCTTCTAAGGGCAAAGACTTGAGGCCAGTTCAATGAATTTGTGTGATAGAACTGTTTGACTTTTAACAACCACTTTTCCTTGTGTATGGGTAACCCACCCTAAATCGTCATTTGGCAAAAACTGCCCGATAGAAAGTGAACGTCTCCCTCCTAAACCTTAAGTTTAGACCCCAAGGCATCTACTAAGGGCAAAGACTTGAGGCCAGTTCACTGAATTTGTGTGGTACAACTGTTTGACTTTTAACAACCACTTTTCCTTGTATATGGGTAACCCACCCTAAATCGTCATTTGGCAAAAACTGCCCGATAGAAAGTGAACGTCTCCCTCCTAAACCTTAAGTTTAGACCCCAAGTCATCTTCTAAGGGCAAAGACTTGAGGCCAGTTCACTGAATTTGTGTGGTACAACTGTTTGACTTTTAACAACCACTTTTCCTTGTATATGGATAACCCACCCTAAATCGTCATTTGGCAAAAACTGCCCGATAGAAAGTGAACGTCTCCCTCCTAAACCTTAAGTTTAGACCCCAAGTCAGCTTCTAAGGGCAAAGACTTGAGGCCAGTTCACTGATTTCATGTAGGAAAAATGTTTGACTTTTAACAACCACTTTTCCTTGTATATGGGTAACCCACCCTAAATCGTCATTTGGCAAAAACTGCCCGATAGAAAGTGAACGTCTCCCTCCTAAACCTTAAGTTTAGACCCCAAGTCATCTTCTAAGGGCAAAGACTTGAGGCCAGTTCACTGAATTTGTGTGGTACAACTGTTTGACTTTTAACAACCACTTTTCCTTGTATATGGGTAACCCACCCTAAATCGTCATTTGGCAAAAACTGCCCGATAGAAAGTGAACGTCTCCCTCCTAAACCTTAAGTTAAGACCCCAAGGCATCTACTAAGGGCAAAGACTTGAGGCCAGTTCACTGATTCTGTGTGGTAGAACTGTTTGACTTTTAACAACCACTTTTCCTAGTATACAGGAAACTCACCCTAAATCGTCATTTGGCAAAAACTGCCCGATAGAAAGTGAACGTCTTCCTCCTAAACCTTAAGTTTAGACCCCAAGGCATCTACTAAGGGCAAAGACTTGAGGCCAGTTCACTGAATTTGTGTGGTAGAACTGTTTGACTTTTAACAACCACTTTTCCTAGTATACAGGAAACTCACCCTAAACCGTCATTTGGCAAAAACTGCCCGATAGAAAGTGAACGTCTCCCTCCTAAACCTTAAGTTTAGACCCCAAGCCATCTACTAAGAGCAAAGACTTGAGGCCAGTTCGCTGATTTCATGTAGGAAAAATGTTTGACTTTTAACAACCACTTTCCTTGTATATGGGTAACCCACCCTAAATCGTCATTTGGCAAAAAACTGCCCGATAGAAAGTGAACGTCTCCCTCCAAAACCTTAAGTTTAGATCCCAAGGCATCTACTAAGGGCAAAGACTTGAGGCCAGTTCACTGATTCTGTGCGGTAGAACTGTTTGACATTTAACAACCACTTTTCCTAGTATACAGGAAACTCACCCTAAATCGTCATTTGGCAAAAACTGCCCGATAGAAAGTGAATGTCTCCCTCCTAAACCTTAAGTTTATAGGGTGTCCCAGAAAGTATGGGCACAACTTTGTATAGCGAAAATACAATCATTCTCTTAACAAACAACAATTTTTATATTTTTGTAATTTTATTCAGAGTATTTTAATTGATACCTGTGAAGAGCTTATACATTAAAAATGGTTTCTATATGCAGAATGATTAAAATGGAAAAACATCTTTTAAAACTTCTGCACAAACTACTTTTTTACGGTTTTGCCAAATATCCAAATTCGAAACATTTTTTTCGAATTTTTTTTACATGATACATTCGAAAACATGTTTCCTCAGATGGTTGATTGAATTTTTTTTATAAAAATATGTTTTGATTGTGCGTACGGGCAAATCATAATTTTGAGAAAACTAAAAAATTCGCCTTTTCTATTTCTGGATTAGACATGCCCACAGACATTCGAGTTTTAGAACATGTTTTGACGAAAATAAAAAGAATTCAATCTACACTTTATAAAGCTGGAGCATTTATTGAACTTATAGTAAATTAAAAATGTGATTTCCTGCATGTTGTGATATATATTCAGAAGCTTGTTTTTAACTATTAGAAAAACAGGTTTTCAAAGATATCGATTTTGGTGTTTCAATTCATTTTTCAGGTTCGAAAGTATATGTTTTCAATTCAAACTTAGGGTTGTATAATAGATACGCATGTAGAAATACACGGATATATTTTTCGAAATTTTTATCGAGCTTAATTTCATGCGTGGAAACCAATTTGTTAAGCGATGTTATTGAAAAATATAGCAATTTGTGCAGAAGCTTTAAAAGGTCTTTCAGGAAATGTTCTACCGCATTCAAACGAAGTGTGAAATGCAAATTTTAATGATTGGCATTTGATGTTGACATATTAAGGCAGGATATGTGTGAAAATAAAGTTTGTTTATGCATCCATTCCCAAATGGCAGAGCTGCAAAGTTGTGCCCATACTTTCTGGGACACCCTATAGACCCCAAGTCATCTTCTAAGGGCAAAGACTTGAGGCCAGATCACTGATTTCATGTAGGAAAAATGTTTGACTTTTAACAACCTTTTTCCTTGTATACGGGTAACCCACCCTAAATCGTCATTTGGCAAAAACTGCCCGATAGAAAGTGAACGTCTCCCTCCTAATCCTTAAGTTTAGACCCCAAGTCATCTTCTAAGGGCAAAGACTTGAGGCCAGTTCACTGATTTCATGTAGGAAAAATGTTTGACTTTTAACAACCACTTTTCCTTGTATATGGGTAACCCACCCTAAATCGTCATTTGGCAAAAACTGCCCGATAGAAAGTGAACGTCTCCCTCCTAAACCTTAAGTTTAGACCCCAAGTCATCTTCTAAGGGCAAAGACTTGAGGCCAGTTCACTGAATTTGTGTGGTAGAACTGTTGACTTTTAACAACCACTTTTCCTTGTATATGGGTAACCCACCCTATATCGTCATTTGGCAAAAACTGCCCGATAGAAAGTGAACGTGTCCCTCCTAAACCTTAAGTTTAGACCCCAAGTCATCTACTAAGGGCAAAGACTCGAGGCCAGTTCACTGAATTTGTGTGGTACAACTGTTTGACTTTTAACAACCACTTTTCCTTGTATATGGGTAACCCACCCTAAATCGTCATTTGGCAAAAACTGCCCGATAGAAAGTGAACGTCTCCCTCCTAAACCTTAAGTTTAGACCCCAAGTCATCTTCTAAGGGCAAAGACTTGAGGCCAGTTCACTGAATTTGTGTGGTAGAACTGTTGACTTTTAACAACCACTTTTCCTTGTATATGGGTAACCCACCCTAAATCGTCATTTGGCAAAAACTGCCCGATAGAAAGTGAACGTCTCCCTCCTAAACCTTAAGTTTAGACCCCAAGTCATCTTCTAAGAACAAATACTTGAGGCCAGTTCACTGATTTCATGTAGGAAAAATGTTTGACTTTTAACAACCACTTTCCTTGTATATGGGTAACCCACCCTAAATCGTCATTTGGCAAAAACTGCCCGATAGAAAGTGAACGTCTCCCTCCTAAACCTTAAGTTTAGACCCCAAGGCATCTACTAAGGGCAAATACATGAGGCCAGTTCACTGATTCTGTGTGGTAGAACTGTTTGACATTTAACAACCACTTTTCCTAGTATACAGGAAACTCACCCTAAATCGTCATTTGGCAAAAACTGCCCGATAGAAAGTGAACGTCTCCCTCCTAAACCTTAAGTTTAGACCCCATGTCATCTTCTAAGGGCAAAGACTTGAGGCCAGTTCAATGAATTTGTGTGATAGAACTGTTTGACTTTTAACAACCACTTTTCCTTGTATATGGGTAACCCACCCTAAATCGTCATTTGGCAAAAACTGCCCGATATAAAGTGAACGTCTCCCTCCTAAACCTTAAGTTTAGACCCCAATGCATCTACTAAGGGCAAAGACTTGAGGCCAGTTCACTGAATTTGTGTGGTAGAACTGTTTGACTTTTAACAACCACTTTTCCTTGTATATGGGTAACCCACCCTAAATCGTCATTTGGCAAAAACTGCCCGATAGAAAGTGAACGTCTCCCTCCTAAACCTTAAGTTTAGACCTCAAGGCATCTACTAAGGGCAAAGACTTGAGGCCAGTTCGCTGATTTCATGTAGGAAAAATGTTTGACTTTTAACAACCACTTTTCCTTGTATATGGGTAACCCACCCTAAATCGTCATTTGGCAAAAACTGCCCGATAGAAAGTGAACGTCTCCCTCCTAAACCTTAAGTTAAGACCCCAAGGCATCTACTAAGGGCAAAGACTTGAGGCCAGTTCACTGATTCTGTGTGGTAGAACTGTTTGACTTTTAACAACCACTTTTCCTAGTATACAGGAAACTCACCCTAAATCGTCATTTGGCAAAAACTGCCCGATAGAAAGTAAACGTCTTCCTCCTAAACCTTAAGTTTAGACCCCAAGGCATCTACTAAGGGCAAAGACTTGAGGCCAGTTCACTGAATTTGTGTGGTAGAACTGTTTGACTTTTAACAACCACTTTTCCTAGTATACAGGAAACTCACCCTAAACCGTCATTTGGCAAAAACTGCCCGATAGAAAGTGAACGTCTCCCTCCTAAACCTTAAGTTTAGACCCCAAGCCATCTACTAAGAGCAAAGACTTGAGGCCAGTTCGCTGATTTCATGTAGGAAAAATGTTTGACTTTTAACAACCACTTTCCTTGTATATGGGTAACCCACCCTAAATCGTCATTTGGCAAAAAACTGCCCGATAGAAAGTGAACGTCTCCCTCCAAAACCTTAAGTTTAGATCCCAAGGCATCTACTAAGGGCAAAGACTTGAGGCCAGTTCACTGAATTTGTGTGGTAGAACTGTTTGACTTTTAACAACCACTTTTCCTAGTATACAGGAAACTCACCGTAAATCGTCATTTGGCAAAAACTGCCCGATAGAAAGTGAACGTCTCCCTCCAAAACCTTAAGTTTAGACCCCAAGGCATCTTCTAAGGGCAAAGACTTGAGGCCAGTTCACTGATTCTGTGCGGTAGAACTGTTTGACATTTTACAACCACTTTTCCTAGTATACAGGAAACTCACCCTAAATCGTCATTTGGCAAAAACTGCCCGATAGAAAGTGAACGTCTCCCTCCTAAACCTTAAGTTTAGACCCCATGTCATCTTCTAAGGGCAAAGACTTGAGGCCAGTTCACTGAATTTGTGTGGTAGAACTGTTTGACTTTTAACAACCACTTTCCTTGTATATGGGTAACCCACCCTAAATCGTCATTTGGCAAAAACTGCCCGATAGAAAGTGAACGTCTCCCTCCAAAACCTTAAGTTTAGACCCCAAGGCATCTACTAAGGGCAAAGACTTGAGGCCAGTTCACTGATTCTGTGCGGTAGAACTGTTTGACATTTTACAACCACTTTTCCTAGTATACAGGAAACTCACCCTAAATCGTCATTTGGCAAAAACTGCCCGATAGAAAGTGAATGTCTCCCTCCTAAACCTTAAGTTTAGACCCCAAGGCATCTTCTAAGGGCAAAGACTTGAGGCCAGTTCACTGAATTTGTGTGGTAGAACTGTTTGACTTTTAACAACCACTTTTCCTTGTATATGGGTAACCCACCCTAAATCGTCATTTGGCAAAAACTGCCCGATAGAAAGTGAACGTCTCCCTCCTAAACCTTAAGTTAAGACCCCAAGTCATCTACTAAGGGCAAAGACTTGAGGCCAGTTCACTGAATTTGTGTGGTACAACTGTTTGACTTTTAACAACCACTTTTCCTTGTATATGGGTAACCCACCCTAAATCGTCATTTGGCAAAAACTGCCCGATAGAAAGTGAACGTCTCCCTCCTAAACCTTAAGTTTAGACCCCAAGTCATCTTCTGAGGGCAAAGACTTGAGGCCAGTTCACTGATTCTGTGCGGTAGAACTGTTTGACATTTAACAACCACTTTTCCTAGTATACAGGAAACTCACCCTAAATCGTCATTTGGTAAAAACTGCCCGATAGAAAGTGAACGTCTCCCTCCTAAACCTTAAGTTTAGACCCCAAGTCATCTTCTAAGGGCAAAGACTTGAGGCCAGTTCAATGAATTTGTGTGATAGAACTGTTTGACTTTTAACAACCACTTTTCCTTGTATATGGGTAACCCACCCTAAATCGTCATTTGGCAAAAACTGCCCGATAGAAAGTGAACGTCTCCCTCCTAAACCTTAAGTTTAGACCCCAAGGCATCTACTAAGGGCAAAGACTTGAGGCCAGTTCACTGAATTTGTGTGGTAGAACTGTTTGACTTTTAACAACCACTTTTCCTTGTATATGGGTAACCCACCCTAAATCGTCATTTGGCAAAAACTGCCCGATAGAAAGTGAACGTCTCCCTCCAAAACCTTAAGTTTAGACCCCAAGGCATCTACTAAGGGCAAAGACTTGAGGCCAGTTCACTGATTCTGTGCGGTAGAACTGTTTGACTTTTAACAACCACTTTTCCTAGTATACAGGAAACTCACCGTAAATCGTCATTTGGCAAAAACTGCCCGATAGAAAGTGAACGTCTCCCTCCTAAACCTTAAGTTTAGACCCCAAGTCATCTTCTAAGGGCAAAGACTTGAGGCCAGTTCACTGAATTTGTGTGGTACAACTGTTTGACTTTTAACAACCACTTTTCCTTGTATATGGATAACCCACCCTAAATCGTCATTTGGCAAAAACTGCCCGATAGAAAGTGAACGTCTCCCTCCTAAACCTTAAGTTTAGACCCCAAGTCAGCTTCTAAGGGCAAAGACTTGAGGCCAGTTCACTGATTTCATGTAGGAAAAATGTTTGACTTTTAACAACCACTTTTCCTTGTATATGGGTAACCCACCCTAAATCGTCATTTGGCAAAAACTGCCCGATAGAAAGTGAACGTCTCCCTCCTAAACCTTAAGGTTAGACCCCAAGTCATCTTCTAAGGGCAAAGACTTGAGGCCAGTTCACTGAATTTGTGTGGTAGAACTGTTGACTTTTAACAACCACTTTTCCTTGTATATGGGTAACCCACCCTAAATCGTCATTTGGCAAAAACTGCCCGATAGAAAGTGAACGTGTCCCTCCTAAACCTTAAGTTTAGACCCCAAGTCATCTACTAAGGGCAAAGACTTGAGGCCAGTTCACTGAATTTGTGTGGTACAACTGTTTGACTTTTAACAACCACTTTTCCTTGTATATGGGTAACCCACCCTAAATCGTCATTTGGCAAAAACTGCCCGATAGAAAGTGAACGTCTCCCTCCTAAACCTTAAGTTAAGACCCCAAGTCATCTACTAAGGGCAAAGACTTGAGGCCAGTTCACTGAATTTGTGTGGTAGAACTGTTTGACTTTTAACAACCACTTTTCCTTGTATATGGGTAACCCACCCTAAATCGTCATTTGGCAAAAACTGCCCGATAGAAAGTGAACGTCTCCCTCCTAAACCTTAAGTTTAGACCCCAAGGCATCTACTAAGGGCAAAGACTTGAGGCCAGTTCACTGATTCTGTGCGGTAGAACTGTTTGACATTTAACAACCACTTTTCCTAGTATACAGGAAACTCACCGTAAATCGTCATTTGGCAAAAACTGCCCGATAGAAAGTGAACGTCTCCCTCCTAAACCTTAAGTTTAGACCCCAAGTCATCTTCTAAGGGCAAAGACTTGAGGCCAGTTCACTGATTTCATGTAGGAAAAATGTTTGACTTTTAACAACCACTTTCCTTGTATATGGGTAACCCACCCTAAATCGTCATTTGGCAAAAAGTGCCCGATAGAAAGTGAACGTCTCCCTCCTAAACCTTAAGTTTAGACCCCAAGTCATCTTCTAAGGGCAAAGACTTGAGGCCAGTTCAATGAATTTGTGTGATAGAACTGTTTGACTTTTAACAACCACTTTTCCTTGTGTATGGGTAACCCACCCTAAATCGTCATTTGGAAAAACTGCCCGATAGAAAGTGAACGTCTCCCTCCTAAACCTTAAGTTTAGACCCCAAGGCATCTACTAAGGGCAAAGACTTGAGGCCAGTTCACTGAATTTGTGTGGTACAACTGTTTGACTTTTAACAACCACTTTTCCTTGTATATGGGTAACCCACCCTAAATCGTCATTTGGCAAAAACTGCCCGATAGAAAGTGAACGTCTCCCTCCTAAACCTTAAGTTTAGACCCCAAGTCATCTTCTAAGGGCAAAGACTTGAGGCCAGTTCACTGATTTCATGTACGAAAAATGTTTGACTTTTAACAACCACTTTCCTTGTATATGGGTAACCCACCCTAAATCGTCATTTGGCAAAAACTGCCCGATAGAAAGTGAACGTCTCCCTCCTAAACCTTAAGTTTAGACCCCAAGGCATCTACTAAGGGCAAAGACTTGAGGCCAGTTCACTGATTCTGTGTGGTAGAACTGTTTGACTTTTAACAACCACTTTTCCTAGTATACAGGAAACTCACCGTAAATCGTCATTTGGCAAAAACTGCCCGATAGAAAGTGAACGTCTCCCTCCTAAACCTTAAGTTTAGACCCCAAGTCATCTTCTAAGGGCAAAGACTTGAGGCCAGTTCACTGATTTCATGTAGGAAAAATGTTTGACTTTTAACAACCACTTTCCTTGTATATGGGTAACCCACCCTAAATCGTCATTTGGCAAAAACTGCCCGATAGAAAGTGAACGTCTCCCTCCTAAACCTTAAGTTTAGACCCCAAGTCATCTTCTAAGGGCAAAGACTTGAGGCCAGTTCACTGATTTCATGTAGGAAAAATGTTTGACTTTTAACAACCACTTTCCTTGTATATGGGTAACCCACCCTAAATCGTCATTTGGCAAAAACTGCCCGATAGAAAGTAAACGTCTCCCTCCTAAACCTTAAGTTTAGACCCCAAGTCATCTTCTAAGGGCAAAGACTTGAGGCCAGTTCAATGAATTTATGTGATAGAACTGTTTGACTTTTAACAACCACTTTCCTTGTATATGGGTAACCCACCCTGAATCGTCATTTGGCAAAAACTGCCCGATAGAAAGTGAACGTCTCCCTCCTAAACCTTAAGTTTAGACCCCAAGGCATCTACTAAGGGCAAAGACTTGAGGCCAGTTCACTGATTCTGTGTGGTAGAACTGTTTGACTTTTAACAACCACTTTTCCTAGTATACAGGAAACTCACCCTAAATCGTCATTTGGCAAAAACTGCCCGATAGAAAGTGAACGTCTCCCTCCTAAACCTTAAGTTTAGACCTCAAGTCATCTACTAAGGGCAAAGACTTGAGGCCAGTTCACTGATTTCATGTAGGAAAAATGTTTGACTTTTAACAACCACTTTCCTTGTATATGGGTAACCCACCCTAAATCGTCATTTGGCAAAAACTGCCCGATAGAAAGAGAACGTCTCCCTCCAAAACCTTAAGTTTAGACCCCAATGCATCTACTAAGGGCAAAGACTTGAGGCCAGTTCACTGAATTTGTGTGGTAGAACTGTTTGACTTTTAACAACCACTTTTCCTTGTATATGGGTAACCCACCCTAAATCGTCATTTGGCAAAAACTGCCCGATAGAAAGTGAACGTCTCCCTCCTAAACCTTAAGTTTAGACCTCAAGGCATCTACTAAGGGCAAAGACTTGAGGCCAGTTCGCTGATTTCATGTAGGAAAAATGTTTGACTTTTAACAACCACTTTCCTTGTATATGGGTAACCCACCCTAAATCGTCATTTGGCAAAAACTGCCCGATAGAAAGTGAACGTCTCCCTCCAAAACCTTAAGTTTAGACCCCAAGGCATCTACTAAGGGCAAAGACTTGAGGCCAGTTCACTGAATTTGTGTGGTAGAACTGTTTGACTTTTAACAACCACTTTTCCTTGTATATGGGTAACCCACCCTAAATCGTCATTTGGCAAAAACTGCCCGATAGAAAGTAAACGTCTCCCTCCAAAACCTTAAGTTTAGACCCCAAGGCATCTACTAAGGGCAAAGACTTGAGGCCAGTTCACTGATTCTGTGCGGTAGAACTGTTTGACATTTAACAACCACTTTTCCTAGTATACAGGAAACTCACCGTAAATCGTCATTTGGCAAAAACTGCCCGATAGAAAGTGAACGTCTCCCTCCTAAACCTTAAGTTTAGACCCCAAGTCATCTTCTAAGGGCAAAGACTTGAGGCCAGTTCACTGATTTCATGTAGGAAAAATGTTTGACTTTTAACAACCACTTTCCTTGTATATGGGTAACCCACCCTAAATCGTCATTTGGCAAAAACTGCCCGATAGAAAGTGAACGTCTCCCTCCTAAACCTTAAGTTTAGACCCCAAGTCATCTTCTAAGGGCAAAGACTTGAGGCCAGTTCACTGATTTCATGTAGGAAAATTGTTTGACTTTTAACAACCTTTTTCCTTGTATACGGGTAACCCACCCTAAATCGTCATTTGGCAAAAACTGCCCGATAGAAAGTGAACGTCTCCCTCCTAAATCTTAAGTTAAGACCCCAAGGCATCTACTAAGGGCAAAGACTTGAGGCCAGTTCACTGATTCTGTGTGGTAGAACTGTTTGACTTTTAACAACCACTTTTCCTAGTATACAGGAAACTCACCCTAAATCGTCATGTGGCAAAAACTGCCCGATAGAAAGTGAACGTCTCCCTCCTAAACCTTAAGTTTAGACCCCAAGTCATCTTCTAAGGGCAAAGACTTGAGGCCAGTTCACTGATTTCATGTAGGAAAAATGTTTGACTTTTAACAACCTTTTTCCTTGTATACGGGTAACCCACCCTAAATCGTCATTTGGCAAAAACTGCCCGATAGAAAGTGAACGTCTCCCTCCAAAACCTTAAGTTTAGACCCCAAGTCATCTTCTAAGGGCAAAGACTTGAGGCCAGTTCACTGATTTCATGTAGGAAAAATGTTTGACTTTCAACAACCACTTTCCTTGTATATGGGTAACCCACCCTAAATCGTCATTTGGCAAAAACTGCCCGATAGAAAGTGAACGTCTCCCTCCTAAACCTTAAGTTAAGACCCCAAGTCATCTACTAAGGGCAAAGACTTGAGGCCAGTTCACTGATTTCATGTAGGAAAAATGTTTGACTTTCAACAATCACTTTCCTTGTATATGGGTAACCCACCCTAAATCGTCATTTGGCAAAAACTGCCCGATAGAAAGTGAACGTCTCCCTCCTAAACCTTAAGTTTAAACCCCAAGGCATCTACTAAGGGCAAAGACTTGAGGCCAGTTCACTGATTTCATGTAGGAAAAATGTTTGACTTTTAACAACCACTTTCCTTGTATATGGGTAACCCACCCTGAATCGTCATTTGGCAAAAACTGCCCGATAGAAAGTGAACGTCTCCCTCCTAAACCTTAAGTTTAGACCCCAAGGCATCTACTAAGGGCAAAGACTTGAGGCCAGTTCACTGATTCTGTGTGGTAGAACTGTTTGACTTTTAACAACCACTTTTCCTAGTATACAGGAAACTCACCCTAAATCGTCATTTGGCAAAAACTGACCGATAGAAAGTGAACGTCTCCCTCCTAAACCTTAAGTTTAGACCTCAAGTCATCTACTAAGGGCAAAGACTTGAGGCCAGTTCACTGATTTCATGTAGGAAAAATGTTTGACTTTTAACAACCACTTTCCTTGTATATGGGTAACCCACCCTAAATCGTCATTTGGCAAAAACTGCCCGATAGAAAGTGAACGTCTCCCTCCAAAACCTTAAGTTTAGACCCCAATGCATCTACTAAGGGCAAAGACTTGAGGCCAGTTCACTGAATTTGTGTGGTAGAACTGTTTGACTTTTAACAACCACTTTTCCTTGTATATGGGTAACCCACCCTAAATCGTCATTTGGCAAAAACTGCCCGATAGAAAGTGAACGTCTCCCTCCTAAACCTTAAGTTTAGACCCCAAGGCATCTACTAAGGGCAAAGACTTGAGGCCAGTTCACTGATTCTGTGTGGTAGAACTGTTTGACATTTAACAACCACTTTTCCTAGTATACAGGAAACTCACCCTAAATCGTCATTTGGCAAAAACTGCCCGATAGAAAGTGAACGTCTCCCTCCTAAACCTTAAGTTTAGTTTAAGTTTAAAATTCGATCAGTTTATTTTAGTTATTGTAGCAATATGGAAGATATTTTGGAGACTTTTAATGATGGAACGGAAAGCCTGTTTTGTGAGGATTCTGCTGTATTTATCAAATTTGTGCAATTTCAACGGTTTTCGCTATAATAAGAGAATCCAACTGATCGAATTTTTAATCGACTAAAGCACATGGGGTGATACACAAATTATGTCACGCTAAAATCGACCTTTTTCAACCCCCCCTCCCCCCTATGTCACACTTTTTGTATGGGACCTCAATATTTTATGCAAGGGTCGTCACGTTCTTCATAACCCCCCCCCCCCCCCCCCTAAGAGCGTGACGTAATTTGTGTACGGCCCCATACGACCAATTCAAATCGAGCTCCAGATATGACATTTTCAAATCAAACGCCAGTTTGGGGTGATACACAAACTATGTCAAGCAAAAATCGACCTTTTTCAACCTATGTCACACTTTTTGTATGAAACCTCTGAAATTTTTGTGTGGGTCGTCACACTTTGCCAAACTCCCCTCCCCCCTAAAAGCGTGACGTAATTTGTGCACGGCCCCTTTTATATTTTCCTAAATTAATAGTTAGGGGGCGTACACAAATAACGTCACGTTTGAGGGGGGGAGGGGGGGTAGCAGCACGTGGCGACCCTTACAAAAAATATTGAGGCTTTATACAAAAAAGTGTGATATGGTGGGGAGGGGTGGGGGTGTGTTTGATAAAGGTCAATTTTTGCGTGACATAATTTGTGTATCACCCCTTATATCCTATACACTGCGACCTTGGCATTACCCTTTAAGGAGCAAAAAGTAATTTTTTTATAGATATACTAGCTGTACCCGGCAAACTTTGTCTTGCCTACTGCGTTTTTTGACGTTTCAAGCTTCCATCCCATGACCAAGCCCCGGTCACAAAACGTATGGAAGACCGATTTTCAAAAACTCTCATTTTTTCCATGTTTTTTGCCTCATAAACCTTCCTTGGGTGAAAACTAACAAAACAAAACTAAGACGATCAAAATCGGACCTTCCGTTCGCAAGTTATGCGCGGTCCCACGTATGCCACTGCATTTTTATATATATAGATGGAGCTGTCAAAATAAAGGGTACTTAAAATTTTGAACAAAGGGTCAATTTTGCCCTTTTGCAAGTTCGGAGTTTACTCTTTATAAATATTAGGCCATATGAATAAAGCTGAGTAAATACTATAAATAAATACATATACAAGGAAAGTGGTTGTTAAAAGTCAAAAATTTTTCCTACATGAAATCAGTGAACTGGCCTCAAGTCTTTGCCCTTAGAAGATGACTTGGGGTCTAAACTTAAGGTTTAGGAGGGACACGTTCACTTTCTATCGGGCAGTTTTTGCCAAATGACGATTTAGGGTGGGTTACCCATATACAAGGAAAAGTGGTTGTTAAATGTCAAACAGTTGTACCACACAAATTCAGTGAACTGGCCTCAAGTCTTTGCCCTTAGTAGATGACTTGGGGTCTTAACTTAAGGTTTAGGAGGGACACGTTCACTTTCTATCGGGCAGTTTTTGCCAAATGACGATTTAGGGTGGGTTACCCATATACAAGGAAAGTGGTTGTTAAAAGTCAGACATTTTTCCTACATGAAATCAGTGAACTGGCCTCAAGTCTTTGCCCTTAGAAGATGACTTGGGGTCTAAACTTAAGGTTTAGGAGGGAGACGTTCACTTTCTATCGGGCAGTTTTTGCCAAATGACGATTTAGGGTGGGTTACCCGTATACAAGGAAAAAGGTTGTTAAAAGTCAAACATTTTTCCTACATGAAATCAGTGAACTGGTCTCAAGTCTTTGCCCTTAGAAGATGACTTGGGGTCTAAACTTAAGGTTTAGGAGGGAGACATTCACTTTCTATCGGGCAGTTTTTGCCAAATGACGATTTAGGGTGAGTTTCCTGTATACTAGGAAAAGTGGTTGTTAAATGTCAAACAGTTCTACCGCACAGAATCAGTGAACTGGCCTCAAGTCTGTAAGTGTTGTATAATTCGTGTCGTATGTACTACCGAGAATTTTGTGTGATTTTGTGAAAACCGTGAATGTTTAAAAAAGCAGGTAGTATTCGTCATGAATGTAGGTTTTTCCCAGCTTAACTCCCGACAGCGATAGGGTTAGCTAGGATCAGGCTCCACCACCCTACGAGATGATCGCCATCATCCACCCACCGAAGTACCAAAACCCACCGCCAGATGGACGGTTACCATCCTTGGGCGGCCATGAGGGGTGGCGTAACGGGGCCATTAAGAAATAGAAAATGGGATTAGGGGCGATGACCGAGGTACGAGGTCATGAACCTCGAAGCGGTCGATGACTCCATGTTTCAGGCTCACTTATCTGAAGTCCGTTGATCAGGATAGTTCAAAAGTTGAGAACGTTTGGTGATATTAGAAGCGATAGCTTGAAAAAGGAAAAGTTACAGAAGGAGTGTGAAGAGGTGGAAAGGAGGCGAAGAGGACATCAGGTAACAGCAATATCCTTCGATATAGGCCTGAATAGTAATAAATTCCCCCATCCCAGAACCCCGCCGTTTTTTGGTTTAAAACCCCGTGCAGCGCCCTACGAAGCCCGTGAGTCCGTGAGCCATTCCGGCAAAAGCCGAAGACCGATCCGTTATAATTGTGCTCATTCTGCACGTCGAATGACTCTATTCGACAATTCTCACCTCGGAGTCACATGACTCTTCTCACTCGATTCCGGTTGTCGACTCGAGTGAGGTGAGAGGTTCACTTTTGTAGCGAGAAACGAAATGAACCAAAACAAATGCGATGTTCATTCGCAGAACTGTCAAACCGGTGGCGCATCAAGAATACGCTTTGATTATGGCGTATTAAAAAAACACAATTTGTATATATCGTTTTATCTCGTCAATTTGTAATATTTTCATCTACTTACATCAAGTTATGACCTTAAACAAAAGTTGTATGTAATGATTTAAAATTAGAAAGCATGATATAGTAGTTTAAAATGTGTATTTTTAACATTTTGGTAACGCAAACATATCCAACGTTTGGCCCTTATATAAACATGCCCGATTTCTCTTGAGTTGATTTTCCTCCTTCCAAAAATTGAAAAAACTTCTTCAAACAAAATATTTTTTTTAATCGTGGTTACGCGGATTTTACGTCAAGCTGGATTTGAATCCGGAGACTGTTTCTTAGGTTTCCTCGGCGCAGTAAGGTATGTTTTAAACCACTAGAAAGCAATTTCTCCAACTCATCCAAAACACAGTAAAAGTATTGTGATGTTTTTCAACTTCCACAGACCACCCCACAATCCATCGGTTCGGCATCGATAGCCGCAACGGCGGCTCTGGCAACGCATTTTTGCTCAGCCACTTCCGTCGTCGTATACACGGCTAGAACTAAGTTGACCAGTAGCAGTAGCTCGGTTAGCTACGTCGTCATCAACTTTCGAGGACCTATCCTACGACGGAGCAAGGTGAGCACCCCTCAGTTTTTTTTACAGGATAGGACAGGAGGGTCCTTTGCTATCTGTTGAATGAAACTGAATGAGAACGACTTATTTCAGGGAAACTTGCGAACCAGTCAGCGACGCCTGCTGAAGGTGACCGAGATTAATTGTTCCTGTCTCCTGTGGGACCGGCTGAGTACGAAAAGCCGATCTCATCTAGTCGGAAAGCGAGGGAACCGAATCGTCGGATGATTCCTCCACAATGGAATCAACTCCAACGGTGGGCAGCAAGCACAACAATGCCTACATGTCGATCAATGCCTCTTCCGATTTCCAAAGCGGGGGAATCCCACCCTAAAGAAGCAAATTCCTCAGCAGATGGTGATCCAGCAGATTCCTTAGATTCTGCAGCAACAACGACAACACACAGGTTTTGGCCAACTGCAGGGCCAACCACAGCAGTTCCACCATCAGCACCAGCTCGTAAACAATCATCACATCATCAGTAGCAGCAACACCAGAGAGTCAAAACCATTTGCATTATGAAAATATCCAAGACTGACCGGAGATTGAAACCGTCACTTTCAGCATGGTCTCGGAAAATACCCACGTGTTTACCGCACAGATATCGGAGCTACTTGTACTGCTACGGCTGCTTTGTAATCATAAAACATACAAAAAATATACATATTAGTGTTAATGAAAATAAATTATTCTTGATCAAAACTTTCGGACCTTCTCGGCGCATTCGGTGTTTTTTTTTTCTAGGATTCCTCCAGAAATTCTTATTGGGGTTCTTCTAGAAAATCTTTCCGGTATTCCTCCAGGAGCTTTTTTTCTGAGATTCCTCAACAAATTCCGTCTGGTATACCCCAAGAAGATCATTCTGAAATTCTCCATGAAGTTCTCTTTGGAATTCGTAAAAAGTGTCTTTGGAAATTTCTTCAGAAGTTTGTACCCTTCAGGGATTCCTGCTGAAGTTTATTATCGGCTTCCTTCTAGGATTCCTCCAGGAGTTGCTTGTACGATTCTTTAAGGAGTTACATAGCTGAGGGATTCCTCCAGAAGTTCGTTCTAGGCTTCGTCCAGAAGTATGTTCTGGCTGGGTTTCCTGTAGAAGTTCCTTCTGGGATTCTTCCTGAAATTCCTTCCGGGATTCCTCCTAAAACTTTCAAATGTCTTCTGGGATTCCCCCAGCACTCAGCAGTGCTTTCAGGAGTACCTTCTGTGAATTCAGCAGAAGTTCCTTCTAGGATGCTCAAGAAGTACCTGGGTTTCCTCCAAAAGTACCTTCTATGATTCATAAAGGCCTCATAAGGACTGTATCGGAAATTAACTATATACGTTCACAACTGCCTAAAAAGTAATTTGTTCGAAATAAACATAACTTTATTTTTGGAGATACTATAAATATCTTTTAAATAAGAATGGCAGTTTTGAATTTCAAAAAATATCCATTTAACTAGAACTTTTATCTCAAAGATTGCACATATGTTTTTAAAATTTTGGACACCTCCTAAAAATTTGAAATTGCGAAAACAGTGGGAAAATATTAAAAATTTTCTTTTATTTTTGCGCAAATATATTCTTTTCCAGAATGCCCATGATATATAAAAATCATTTTCATCAAGAAAAATTTTCTCCGCAGTTTAGTGCAGTTGTTAAAAATAAAAAAAAAAACATTTTTCGAGGAACTCTTTTTTATGCGTTTTCAATGAACGATTACGCAAATAAAAAATAAATAAAGTTAAAAATTCGCATTTTTTAATTGGGCATGTATTTAAATTAATTAAAGAGGTAGTTTTTTCAGAGAACGGAATTTTATAACCTCTGAAGATATTTTAAACAGAGCGTCAAAGTTCGACCAAAAAGTAGGTGTTTTTTGGCCAATCCCGGGATAGAGGTTTTTCTATTCAAAATAAGAATTTTAAAAGTCAATGAGTGATATGTTATGTGTACATAACTGCTAGTGATAATCTGTGATAATCATTATTTTCCAGATTTTTTTCCGTATATTTTTTTTCGCTACAAATTATTGCAACGTTAAAAAAAAATTAAAAATAATGTAGTTTGTACAGATTGTTATTTGGTGTGGTGTACTCATAGAACCAGGGCCCAAATAGCCACAGCTGTAAAGGCGTGGGTATCCAGCATGACCCTGCTGGGGATGACGGGTTCAATTCCCGGTCGGTCCAGGATCTTTTCGATTGACCCGTGGAAGCATGAGGTAGGGAGTTGTGAGGACCAGAGCTATGTTAGACGCTCTCCTAATCGACTCACCGTTTTGCAGTCCACTTGAAGTTCCTCACGGAATTCCTCCTGTGATTCAACCAGAGATTTCTCCAAGAATTTCGTCATGAATTTCTTCCGGGAATTTTTCCAACAATTCCTGTAATAATTTCTCCAAGGATACCTTCAAATATTGCTCTCGAAAATCCTCCAGGAATACATGTTGGGATTCCTCCAGAAATTCTTCTTGAGACACATTAAGAGATTTCTTCATGAATTCCTCCAGAAATATCTCCTGTGGTTCCTCCAGAGATTATTCTAAGGATTCCTCCAGAAATTTCTTCGAATATTCATCCAAGATCTCTCCTGGAAATAACACTAGAATTTCTTGCTGGGATTCCTCCAGCAATCCGGCTGTAATTAATTGTAAATAGTTTAGTATTCCTACTGGAAATCATCTTGAGATTATTTTAAGAACTACTGCTGGGATTACTCCAGGACTGCTACTGCGATTCCATTAGACATTTCTGCTAGGAATCCTCCTGGATTTTTTTCTGAGTTTCCCATGCAATACTGCAGGGAATCCTTCAGCAATTCCTGGAGGACCTCGTAGAGAATAGGAGATATTCCTGATGAAAATGATTGAGAAATCTCGGCAAGAATTCCCGAAGAATTGTCGAATCGAGTCACTTGCCGTGCAGAATTAGCACAAATATGGTCCACACAGGATCGTCCGGCACGGAATCCTGCTTGCTGCCGTCGGAGAGTTGGGTCAATGTTCTTCTGTATCCGGTTAAGGATCATTTTGCAGAGGACTTCGAGAACGATACACAATAACATGATGTCCGTCAATTATCGCATAAAATCAGATCACCCTTTTTGGGTACTAACACGCCTTGCATCCAAGAAGTTTCCTAGTAATTCCTTTTGGAAATCGACTTGAGATTCTTTAAATAATTCTAATTGTGATTGTTCAGGAATACTGTTGGGATTTATTTAGATTTCTAATAGAACCTTCATGGTGGGTTTTTCTGGGACTCCTCAGACAATTCCTGCTGGAAATTCTTCAGGAATTTTCCGGAGGACTTCCAAGAGCAATTACTGGAGCAATCCTAGCTAGAAATGTTTGAGAAATCTCACCATGAATTCCTGGAAAACTTCCTAAAGGAATCCTTGAAGAAGGAATCACTAGATTAATTTCTATTTCAATCCTTATAAATTATTATTTACTCTTTATTATAGGGATTTTCAGCCCGAGGCTGGTTCATCCCCATCGGAATCCTTTTAAAAATCTCTGGAGGAAAGATTTCTCTGGGTATTCCTCCAAGAGTACCTGAAGAGGTTCTATAGATATTCCTGCTGAGATTGCCGAAAAGTTCCAGGAATTTATCCAGGGAGACCACTTGAAATTCATTCAGGGTATTCCTGAATTCATCAGGGTATTCCTGTGATTTATCAAGGGATTTCTCCAAGGATTTCTTCGAGAATTGCTTCAGGTTTTTTTGAAAAAAATCCGCAATAACTTCTGCAGTGATTTCTCCAAGAATTCCTTCAGATGTTGCCCATGGGCGAAACTACGAATGTTTTTCCAGGGGGTGCACCACAAACAAATATTCATTAGTTTATCCATTCATCATTCATCGCCCCATATCTCACAGCAATGCATTTAAATTCTAGGGGGTGCCTGGCACCCCCAGTAGTTTCGCCTATGATGTTGCCCTCGGGAACCCTTCACGAATGCCTGCTGCGTTTTATCCAGAAATTCTTCTTGTAACACCTCAAAGGATTTCTACATGGATTACTCCAGAAATTCCTTCTGAGGTTCCTCCGAACGTTCCTCCTGTGGATCATCCAGAGATGTTTCCAAGGATTTCTCCAGGAACTCCTCTTGGGATTCTTACAGGAATTTCTCCAAGGATTCATTAAGGACAAACGTCTTGAAATCCCGCTTCAACAGTGCATCACAACTTCAAACGCACAAATCTCAAGAAGCAAACTTCACACAACAGTGTATTTCATTATTCTATTCTTGCTCACTCGTAATAAGCTTAAAATAAGAAGATCAGGTGTGATGGTTTTGTTTACGAAGAGATTTGTGCCCTCAAAATCGTGAGTAGGTGCCAAAGTCGGCCATTGTGGCGGCCATTTTGGGATTCTAACAAGCCTGTCCTTAAAGATTTCTTCTGATATTACCACTAGAAATTCTTGCTGGGATTCCTCTATATGTTTAATATGCTTCAAATGAACAATATGGAAGAATATCTAGGGAATTTCTGGTGAATCCCCTGGAAAAATCCCTAGATGAATTTCTGAAGCAATCCATGGAGAAGCTACAGCAGAGATTGCTAGATCAAGAATACTTGGAGGACTCCCAGCAATACATATAGTTGCTGGTTGAGATGCAGGCTTTGTTTCAGTTGAAACGCTATTCCAAGAAGAAGAAAAAATAAAAAGATTATTTCGTCACAAAGAACAACTTTGTAGAACATACAAAAATCCCTAGAAATAATTTTAACGAAAAAATCTAAGACGTCGCCCACAAAAAAATGACATAAGCATCACATTCCATTAGAAATTATATATAGCTTTAAAATCGCTCTAAAACAAAATTTACTTTTCAAATTGGTTGATGTTAGAACATGATTCAGCATTTACTATCTTATACTTCATAGTTGATGCAATTTAATTTTTTGAACTTTGGATGCGATTTTCTCGATTGTTTGTTTTTGTACATGGGACAATTATGCGTCCACCGGCAGATTAGGACCTAATAAAAAAAACATATCAAATCTTCAGAATGCTCGGAATACCATAGGACTAACAGATGACTGGTTTTGACGTTCTGATCTCCTGTTTCGCAAAGTATTTTTTCAAAACATATCCTCAACAATAACAAATTGGAAGAATAAATCTTCAAATTTGTTATTGTTGAGGATATGTTCAATTATTGATTTGCAGAGGCCGCATTGTGGTAAAGTCTCATAAAAAAAAATAATTGATTTAATTTATTAAAGATTTACGCACACTTTTAATGAACATATTTTCGAAGTCCATTTGCTGATATGCACAAGTATGCCCAGCTTATCGTGATGTAGATAAGTGGTTTTCAGCTTCCACAATCAGATGTTCGGAAACTTTTACTACACACGTTTCTGGCAAAGACAATCTCCCAGCTTCTCTTCAGGTTCAGCAAGCATTGGTAGTCTGGATTTATTAATAAGTCAGGAATTTTTCCACAAAATATTGGAGTTATCTTTGGAGTATTCCGGAATTATTGTATGGACGGCATCTATTTTTCACATCTTAGGTCCCCATGCTTAATTAGTATCTCAAGTTTTTTTTACTAGCGTCTCAGTCAAGATTTTTTTAATTTAAACGAACTCATAAAGCAGGAATGCAGAGCGAAATTCCCTGTAATAAGCCCAAAAGAAAAATGAAAAATACTAGGAAACATCACAACCATATGACTATCTAGAAGAATCCCTGATGAAATTTAAACCATTAAACTATTAAACTTTTGTTTTAAATTATATTGCATTAACATTTTGTAAAGCAATTATGGAATATATCCGGTAGCAAAATACATAGTCCCTAAATAGTTTATTTTGGATCATCATAAGCCTTTCAAATATTACACAGAAAACTAAACAAACTAAAGATTAAATCTCTATGAGCGATATGTTTTTTGTTTCCAGTTTCTATTTATTCGTCTAAATACTTTTCAGCTCAGTTGAATCTCATGTTTTCACAAGCGGATGCTTCTATAACGACACTCGTAGTACATTCAAGTCCACGATTACACAAGCAGGCTCAATTTTTGCAACTCTCCTTCCGCCCATGCCTTGCGGACACACATCCTCCTTCAATCCCGAATAATTCATCAGGCAAACGCCTTCCATTTGCTCCTTGGCACGATCATCAAGATCTCCGTTTGGGGTGATTCCGTCCGTATGATCCTGTCGCTGAACATGTTACCGAAATCCAAGTTTCCGTTCCAGTTCCTGCCGGAAGCTGTTCGGTGCAGAACGGGCCTGCTCCTCTCGGTCACCTCCTGGCCGGCCAATGCATTGAAATGGTTTGGGAAGCGGTGGAGTATAAAGTTCGCACCAAGGCGCTGAGTTCACTTCTACTAAATATTCCGGCGTCGTTCGTTGAGCGATCGCTCTAGAACCTACGGCGATTCCTGAAGTTTCTTTCGAATTTCCGCTGTGAACTGGGCGTAGAATAATCAACGTTAACGAAATTTTTTTTCGCGGTGTTGGGATGAGCAGGGGCTGCATGGAGTTTAACTGGAACCTACTGGATGCGCCCGCCGACAGTCGGTTGGACGATGTACCGTTCCATCTAAAAACACATGAAATATACTTCAATATCGAGGAAATAACTAAATTAAGCCTAGTTTACAAAAATACTTACCGACCATTCCATTAATTTGCGTTTAACTCTAGGCTTAACTTGATTCGAGTGCGCTCTCGACACCTGTTGAGGTTGCGACTCTTCTCACCCGCAAACGTCACTTGAAAGCGACGTTTGTCGATCAAAATCGACTACGAGAATGCGGTGAGAGTTCATCGGTGTTCACTCACATCGACTCTTCTCACCGCATTCGACTACGGGAATCGGGTGACGCATTCGACTCGACTTTCGTCACCTCATTCGAAGTGCAGAATGAGCACAAATATCGGTAGGACGCGGACGAGTAGCAGGCCGGAATTCGGAGCAGCGCGAGTCCGAATAAGCCACCCCCTGGAACCGTGGATAGCGAGCCGAGGTTCCACGCCCGTACGCGAGTCGCCGTTGGAGACAAGGAAGGAGAGGTGGTGGAGCAGAAGGAGAAGGGGCCCCGCAACAGAAAAGGTCAGATAGAATTAAGAAAGTGGGAGTAGAAAGTGCCAGGAATAGCCTAGGAATGAAGCGTTGTTGAAGCAATAAACTGGTGTAGAAAGTGTAAAAGTGCTGTGGTTTTCCTCCATTTTGTACGGAAGTTACCTGCCCGCGAGTTAATTTGTATAGTGAACGTGCCGACCCTGAGGCCATTGAGTCGGGGAGTCTCTGTAGTACTCCCGACTGTCTACCCAATACTTACAAGTCTTTGCCCTTAGTAGATGCCTTGGGGTCTAAACTTAAGGTTTTGGAGGGAGACGTTCACTTTCTATCGGGCAGTTTTTGCCAAATGACGATTTAGGGTGGGTTACCCATATACAAGGAAAAATGGTTGTTAAATGTCAAACAGTTGTACCACACAAATTCAGTGAACTGGCCTCAAGTCTTTGCCCTTAGTAGATGACTTGGGGTCTAAACTTAAGGTTTAGGAGGGAGACGTTCACTTTCTATCGGGCAGTTTTTGCCAAATGACGATTTAGGGTGGGTTACCCGTATACAAGGAAAGTGGTTGTTAAAAGTCAAACATTTTTCCTACATGAAATCAGTGAACTGGTCTCAAGTCTTTGCCCTTAGAAGATGACTTGGGGTCTAAACTTAAGGTTTAGGAGGGAGACGTTCACTTTCTATCGGGCAGTTTTTGCCAAATGACGATTTAGGGTGAGTTTCCTGTATACTAGGAAAAGTGGTTGTTAAATGTCAAACAGTTCTACCACACAGAATCAGTGAACTGGCCTCAAGTCTTTGCCCTTAGTAGATGCCTTGGGGTCTAAACTTAAGGTTTAGGAGGGAGACGTTCACTTTCTATCGGGCAGTTTTTGCCAAATGACGATTTAGGGTGGGTTACCCATATACAAGGAAAAGTGGTTGTTAAAAGTCAAACAGTTCTACCACACAAATTCAGTGAACTGGCCTCAAGTCTTTGCCCTTAGAAGATGCCTTGGGGTCTAAACTTAAGGTTTAGGAGGGAGACATTCACTTTCTATCGGGCAGTTTTTGCCAAATGACGATTTAGGGTGAGTTTCCTGTATACTAGGAAAAGTGGTTGTTAAATGTCAAACAGTTCTACCACACAGAATCAGTGAACTGGCCTCAAGTCTTTGCCCTTAGTAGATGCATTGGGGTCTAAACTTAAGGTTTAGGAGGGAGACGTTCACTTTCTATCGGGCAGTTTTTGCCAAATGACGATTTAGGGTGGGTTACCCATATACAAGGAAAAGTGGTTGTTAAAAGTCAAACATTTTTCCCACATGAAATCAGCGAACTGGCCTCAAGTCTTTGCTCTTAGTAGATGCCTTGGGGTCTAAACTTAAGGTTTAGGAGGAAGACGTTCACTTTCTATCGGGCAGTTTTTGCCAAATGACGATTTAGGGTGGGTTGCCCATATACAAGGAAAGTGGTTGTTAAAAGTCAAACATTTTTCCTACATGAAAACAGTGAACTGGCCTCAAGTCTTTGCCCTTAGAAGATGACTTGGGGTCTAAACTTAAGGTTTAGGAGGGAGACGTTCACTTTCTATCGGGCAGTTTTTGCCAAATGACGATTTAGGGTGGGTTACCCATATACAAGGAAAGTGGTTGTTAAAAGTCAAACATTTTTCGTACATGAAATCAGTGAACTGGCCTCAAGTCTTTGCCCTTAGAAGATGACTTGGGGTCTAAACTTAAGGTTTAGGAGGGAGACGTTCACTTTCTATCGGGCAGTTTTTGCCAAATGACGATTTAGGGTGGGTTACCCATATACAAGGAAAAGTGGTTGTTAAAAGTCAAACATTTTTCCTACATGAAATCAGTGAACTGGCCTCAAGTCTTTGCCCTTAGAAGCTGACTTGGGGTCTAAACTTAAGGTTTTGGAGGGACACGTTCACTTTCTATCGGGCAGTTTTTGCCAAATGACGATTTAGGGTGGGTTATCCATATACTAGGAAAAGTGGTTGTTAAAAGTCAAACAGTTGTACCACACAAATTCAGTGAACTGGCCTCAAGTCTTTGCCCTTAGAAGATGACTTGGGGTCTAAACTTAAGGTTTAGGAGGGAGACGTTCACTTTCTATCGGGCAGTTTTTGCCAAATGACGATTTAGGCTGGGTTACCCATATACAAGGAAAAGTGGTTGTTAAAAGTCAAACAGTTGTACCACACAAATTCAGTGAACTGGCCTCAAGTCTTTGCCCTTAGTAGATGACTTGGGGTCTTAACTTAAGGTTTAGGAGGGAGACGTTCACTTTCTATCGGGTAGTTTTTGCCAAATGACGATTTAGGGTGGGTTACCCATATACAAGGAAAAGTGGTTGTTAAAAGTCAAACAGTTCTACCACACAAATTCAGTGAACTGGCCTCAAGTCTTTGCCCTTAGAAGATGCCTTGGGGTCTAAACTTAAGGTTTAGGAGGGAGACATTCACTTTCTATAGGGCAGTTTTTGCCAAATGACGATTTAGGGTGAGTTTCCTGTATACTAGGAAAAGTGGTTGTTAAATGTCAAACAGTTGTACCACACAGAATCAGTGAACTGGCCTCAGGTCTTTGCCCTTAGTAGATGACTTGGGGTCTAAACTTAAGGTTTTGGAGGGAGACGTTCACTTTCTATAGGGCAGTTTTTGCCAAATGACGATTTAGGGTGGGTTACCCATATACAAGGAAAAGTGGTTGTTAAAAGTCAAAAATTTTTCCTACATGAAATCAGCGAACTGGCCTCAAGTCTTTGCCCTTAGTAGATGCCTTGAGGTCTAAACTTAAGGTTTAGGAGGGAGACGTTCACTTTCTATCGGGCAGTTTTTGCCAAATGACGATTTAGGGTGGGTTACCCATATACAAGGAAAAGTGGTTGTTAAAAGTCAAACAGTTCTACCACACAAATTCAGTGAACTGGCCTCAAGTCTTTGCCCTTAGTAGATGCACTGGGGTCTAAACTTAAGGTTTAGGAGGGAGACGTTCACTTTCTATCGGGCAGTTTTTTCCAAATGACGATTTAGGGTGGGTTACCCATATACAAGGAAAAGTGGTTGTTAAAAGTCAAACATTTTTCCTACATGAAATCAGTGAACTGGCCTCAAGTCTTTGCCCTTAGAAGATGACTTGGGGTCTAAACTTAAGGTTTAGGAGGGAGACGTTCACTTTCTATCGGGCAGTTTTTGCCAAATGACGATTTAGGGTGGGTTACCCATATACAAGGAAAAGTGGTTGTTAAAAGTCAAACATTTTTCCTACATGAAATCAGTGAACTGGCCTCAAGTCTTTGCCCTTAGAAGATGACTTGGGGTCTAAACTTAAGGTTTAGGAGGGAGACGTTCACTTTCTATCGGGCAGTTTTTGCCAAATGACGATTTAGGGTGGGTTACCCATATACAAGGAAAAGTGGTTGTTAAAAGTCAAACAGTTGTACCACACAAATTCAGTGAACTGGCCTCAAGTCTTTGCCCTTAGAAGATGACTTGGGATCTAAACTTAAGGTTTAGGAGGGAGACGTTCACTTTCTATCGGGCAGTTTTTGCCAAATGACGATTTAGGGTGGGTTACCCATATACAAGGAAAAGTGGTTGTTAAAAGTCAAACAGTTGTACCACACAAATTCAGTGAACTGGCCTCAAGTCTTTGCCCTTAGTAGATGACTTGGGGTCTAAACTTAAGGTTTTGGAGGGAGACGTTCACTTTCTATGGGGCAGTTTTTGCCAAATGACGATTTAGGGTGGGTTATCCATATACAAGGAAAAGTGGTTGTTAAAAGTCAAACATTTTTCCTACATGAAATCAGTGAACTGGCCTCAAGTCTTTGCCCTTAGAAGCTGACTTGGGGTCTAAACTTAAGGTTAAGGAGGGAGACGTTCACTTTCTATGGGGCAGTTTTTGCCAAATGACGATTTAGGGTGGGTTATCCATATACAAGGAAAAGTGGTTGTTAAAAGTCAAACATTTTTCCTACATGAAATCAGTGAACTGGCCTCAAGTCTTTGCCCTTAGAAGCTGACTTGGGGTCTAAACTTAAGGTTTTGGAGGGAGACGTTCACTTTCTATCGGGCAGTTTTTGCCAAATGACGATTTAGGGTGGGTTATCCATATACAAGGAAAAGTGGTTGTTAAAAGTCAAACAGTTGTACCACACAAATTCAGTGAACTGGCCTCAAGTCTTTGCCCTTAGAAGATGACTTGGGATCTAAACTTAAGGTTTAGGAGGGAGACGTTCACTTTCTATCGGGCAGTTTTTGCCAAATGACGATTTAGGGTGGGTTACCCATATACAAGGAAAAGTGGTTGTTAAAAGTCAAGCAGTTGTACCACACAAATTCAGTGAACTGGCCTCAAGTCTTTGCCCTTAGAAGATGACTTGGGGTCTAAACTTAAGGTTTAGGAGGGAGACGTTCACTTTCTATCGGGCAGTTTTTGCCAAATGACGATTTAGGGTGGGTTACCATATACAAGGAAAGTGGTTGTTAAATGTCAAACAGTTCTACCGCACAGAATCAGTGAACTGGCCTCAAGTCTTTGCCCTTAGAAGATGCCTTGGGGTCTAAACTTAAGGTTTAGGAGGGAGACATTCACTTTCTATCGGGCAGTTTTTGCCAAATGACGATTTAGGGTGGGTTACCCATATACAAGGAAAAGTGGTTGTTAAAAGTCAAACAGTTGTACCACACAAATTCAGTGAACTGGCCTCAAGGCTTTGCCCTTAGTAGATGACTTGGGGTCTTAACTTAAGGTTTAGGAGGGAGACGTTCACTTTCTATCGGGCAGTTTTTGCCAAATGACGATTTAGGGTGGGTTACCCATATACAAGGAAAAGTGGTTGTTAAATGTCAAACAGTTCTACCACACAAATTCAGTGAACTGGCCTCAAGTCTTTGCCCTTAGAAGATGCCTTGGGGTCTAAACTTAAGGTTTTGGAGGGAGACATTCACTTTCTATCGGGCAATTTTTGCCAAATGACGATTTAGGGTGAGTTTCCTGTATACTAGGAAAAGTGGTTGTTAAATGTCAAACAGTTCTACCACACAGAATCAGTGAACTGGCCTCAAGTCTTTGCCCTTAGTAGATGCCTTGGGGTCTAAACTTAAGGTTTAGGAGGGAGACGTTCACTTTCTATCGGGCAGTTTTTGCCAAATGACGATTTAGGGTGGGTTACCCGTATACAAGGAAAAAGGTTGTTAAAAGTCAAACATTTTTCCTACATGAAATCAGTGAACTGGCCTCAAGTCTTTGCCCTTAGTAGATGACTTGGGGTCTTAACTTAAGGTTTAGGAGGGAGACGTTCACTTTCTATCGGGCAGTTTTTGCCAAATGACGATTTAGGGTGGGTTACCCATATACAAGGAAAGTGGTTGTTAAAAGTCAAACATTTTTCCTACATGAAATCAGTAAACTGGCCTCAAGTCTTTGCCCTTAGAAGATGACTTGGGGTCTAAACTTAAGGTTTAGGAGGGAGACGTTCACTTTCTATCGGGCAGTTTTTGCCAAATGACGATTTACGGTGAGTTTCCTGTATACTAGGAAAAGTGGTTGTTAAATGTCAAACAGTTCTACCACACAGAATCAGTGAACTGGCCTCAAGTCTTTGCCCTTAGTAGATGCCTTGGGGTCTAAACTTAAGGTTTTGGAGGGAGACGTTCACTTTCTATCGGGCAGTTTTTGCCAAATGACGATTTAGGGTGGGTTACCCATATACAAGGAAAGTGGTTGTTAAAAGTCAAACATTTTTCCTACATGAAATCAGTGAACTGGCCTCAAGTCTTTGCCCTTAGAAGATGACTTGGGGTCTAAACTTAAGGTTTAGGAGGGAGACGTTCACTTTCTATCGGGCAGTTTTTGCCAAATGACGATTTAGGGTGGGTTACCAATATACAAGGAAAAGTGGTTGTTAAAAGTCAAACAGTTGTACCACACAAATTCAGTGAACTGGCCTCATGTCTTTGCCCTTAGTAGATGCCTTGGGGTCTTAACTTAAGGTTTAGGAGGGAGACGTTCACTTTCTATCGGGCAGTTTTTGCCAAATGACGATTTAGGGTGGGTTACCCATATACAAGGAAAGTGGTTGTTAAAAGTCAAACATTTTTCCTACATGAAATCAGTGAACTGGCCTCAAGTCTTTGCCCTTAGAAGATGACTTGGGGTCTAAACTTAAGGTTTAGGAGGGAGACGTTCACTTTCTATCGGGCAGTTTTTGCCAAATGACGATTTAGGGTGGGTTACCAATATACAAGGAAAAGTGGTTGTTAAAAGTCAAACAGTTGTACCACCGACGAACCGACGTGACAGTGGTGTTTCAAAAGTGTCCCCCCTAAATTTAACGGTCGACCAGCAAAGCGAGCGAACGCTTCTGTCAAATCAGCTCAGGCGCGAACCTTTTCCCATATGAATACACGGGGGTTTGGAGTCAAGCTATCAAAACAACGCGAACCGTTATAGAGGAGGCGGTAGTGTTCGGCTATTTTTCATCATGGCGTCGGGGACAACAAATTTGAATTTATTTGTTCTAGCTGTCACGTCGGTTCGTCGGTGGTTGTACCACACAAATTCAGTGAACTGGCCTCAAGTCTTTGCCCTTAGTAGATGCCTTGGGGTCTAAACTTAAGGTTTAGGAAGGAGACGTTCACTTTCTATCGGGCAGTTTTTGCCAAATGACGATTTAGGGTGGGTTACCCATATACAAGGAAAAGTGGTTGTTAAAAGTCAAACAGTTCTATCACACAAATTCATTGAACTGGCCTCAAGTCTTTGCCCTTAGAAGATGACTTGGGGTCTAAACTTAAGGTTTAGGAGGGACACGTTCACTTTCTATCGGGCAGTTTTTGCCAAATGACGATTTAGGGTGGGTTACCCATATACAAGGAAAAGTGGTTGTTAAAAGTCAACAGTTCTACCACACAAATTCAGTGAACTGGCCTCAAGTCTTTGCCCTTAGAAGATGACTTGGGGTCTAAACTTAAGGTTTAGGAGGGAGACGTTCACTTTCTATCGGGCAGTTTTTGCCAAATGACGATTTAGGGTGGGTTACCCATATACAAGGAAAAGTGGTTGTTAAAAGTCAAACAGTTGTACCACACAAATTCAGTGAACTGGCCTCAAGTCTTTGCCCTTAGTAGATGACTTGGGGTCTTAACTTAAGGTTTAGGAAGGAGACGTTCACTTTCTATCGGGCAGTTTTTGCCAAATGACGATTTAGGGTGGGTTACCCATATACAAGGAAAAGTGGTTGTTAAAAGTCAACAGTTCTACCACACAAATTCAGTGAACTGGCCTCAAGTCTTTGCCCTTAGAAGATGACTTGGGGTCTAAACTTAAGGTTTAGGAGGGAGACGTTCACTTTCTATCGGGCAGTTTTTGCCAAATGACGATTTAGGGTGGGTTACCCATATACAAGGAAAAGTGGTTGTTAAAAGTCAAACATTTTTCCTACATGAAATCAGTGAACTGGCCTCAATTCTTTGCCCTTAGAAGATGACTTGGGGTCTAAACTTAAGGATTAGGAGGAAGACGTTCACTTTCTATCGGGCAGTTTTTGCCAAATGACGATTTAGGGTGGGTTACCCGTATACAAGGAAAAAGGTTGTTAAAAGTCAAACATTTTTCCTACATGAAATCAGTGATCTGGCCTTAGAAGATGACTTGGGGTCTAAACTTAAGGTTTTGGAGGGAGACATTCACTTTCTATCGGGCAGTTTTTGCCAAATGACGATTTAGGGTGAGTTTCCTGTATACTAGGAAAAGTGGTTGTTAAATGTCAAACAGTTCTACCGCACAGAATCAGTGAACTGGCCTCAAGTCTTTGCCCTTAGAAGATGCCTTGGGGTCTAAACTTAAGGTTTTGGAGGGAGACGTTCACTTTCTATCGGGCAGTTTTTGCCAAATGACGATTTAGGGTGGGTTACCCATATACAAGAAAAGTGGTTGTTAAAAGTCAAACAGTTGTACCACACAAATTCAGTGAACTGGCCTCAAGTCTTTGCCCTTAGTAGATGCCTTGGGGTCTAAACTTAAGGTTTAGGAGGAAGACGTTCACTTTCTATCGGGCAGTTTTTGCCAAATGACGATTTAGGGTGGGTTACCCATATACAAGGAAAGTGGTTGTTAAAAGTCAAACATTTTTCGTACATGAAATCAGTGAACTGGCCTCAAGTCTTTGCCCTTAGAAGATGACTTGGGGTCTAAACTTAAGGATTAGGAGGGAGACGTTCACTTTCTATCGGGCAGTTTTTGCCAAATGACGATTTAGGGTGGGTTACCCATATACAAGGAAAGTGGTTGTTAAAAGTCAAACATTTTTCCTACATGAAATCAGCGAACTGGCCTCAAGTCTTTGCTCTTAGTAGATGACTTGGGGTCTAAACTTAAGGTTTAGGAGGGAGACGTTCACTTTCTATCGGGCAGTTTTTGCCAAATGACGATTTAGGGTGGGTTACCCATATACAAGGAAAAGTGGTTGTTAAAAGTCAAACAGTTGTACCACACAAATTCAGTGAACTGGCCTCAAGTCTTTGCCCTTAGTAGATGACTTGGGGTCTTAACTTAAGGTTTAGGAGGGAGACGTTCACTTTCTATCGGGCAGTTTTTGTCAAATGACGATTTAGGGTGGGTTACCCATATACAAGGAAAAGTGGTTGTTAAAAGTCAAACAGTTCTACCACACAAATTCAGTGAACTGGCCTCAAGTCTTTGCCCTTAGTAGATGACTTGGGGTCTTAACTTAAGGTTTAGGAGGGAGACATTCACTTTCTATCGGGCAGTTTTTGCCAAATGACGATTTAGGGTGAGTTTCCTGTATACTAGGAAAAGTGGTTGTTAAATGTCAAACAGTTCTACCACACAGAATCAGTGAACTGGCCTCAAGTCTTTGCCCTTAGTAGATGCATTGGGGTCTAAACTTAAGGTTTAGGAGGGAGACGTTCACTTTCTATCGGGCAGTTTTTGCCAAATGACGATTTAGGGTGGGTTACCCATATACAAGGAAAAGTGGTTGTTAAAAGTCAAACATTTTTCCTACATGAAATCAGCGAACTGGCCTCAAGTCTTTGCTCTTAGTAGATGCCTTGGGGTCTAAACTTAAGGTTTAGGAGGAAGACGTTCACTTTCTATCGGGCAGTTTTTGCCAAATGACGATTTAGGGTGGGTTACCCATATACAAGGAAAAGTGGTTGTTAAAAGTCAAACAGTTCTACCACACAAATTCAGTGAACTGGCCTCAAGTCTTTGCCCTTAGTAGATGCCTTGGGGTCTAAACTTAAGGTTTAGGAGGAAGACGTTCACTTTCTATCGGGCAGTTTTTGCCAAATGACGATTTAGGGTGGGTTACCCATATACAAGGAAAGTGGTTGTTAAAAGTCAAACATTTTTCCTACATGAAATCAGCGAACTGGCCTCAAGTCTTTGCTCTTAGTAGATGACTTGGGGTCTAAACTTAAGGTTTAGGAGGGAGACGTTCACTTTCTATCGGGCAGTTTTTGCCAAATGACGATTTAGGGTGAGTTTCCTGTATACTAGGAAAAGTGGTTGTTAAATGTCAAACAGTTCTACCACACAGAATCAGTGAACTGGCCTCAAATCTTTGCCCTTAGTAGATGCATTGGGGTCTAAACTTAAGGTTTAGGAGGGAGACGTTCACTTTCTATCGGGCAGTTTTTGCCAAATGACGATTCAGGGTGGCGTTATCCATATACAAGGAAAAGTGGTTGTTAAAAGTCAAACAGTTCTACCACACAAATTCAGTGAACTGGCCTCAAGTCTTTGCCCTTAGTAGATGCCTTGGGGTCTAAACTTAAGGTTTTGGAGGGAGACGTTCACTTTCTATCGGGCAGTTTTTGCCAAATGACGATTTAGGGTGGGTTACCCATATACAAGGAAAGTGGTTGTTAAAAGTCAAACATTTTTCCTACATGAAATCAGCGAACTGGCCTCAAGTCTTTGCCCTTAGTAGATGCCTTGAGGACTAAACTTAAGGTTTAGGAGGGAGACGTTCACTTTCTATCGGGCAGTTTTTGCCAAATGACGATTTAGGGTGGGTTACCCATATACAAGGAAAAGTGGTTGTTAAAAGTCAAACAGTTCTATCACACAAATTCATTGAACTGGCCTCAAGTCTTTGCCCTTAGAAGATGACTTGGGGTCTAAACTTAAGGTTTAGGAGGGAGACGTTCACTTTCTATCGGGCAGTTTTTGCCAAATGACGATTTAGGGTGAGCTTCCTGTATACTAGGAAAAGTGGTTGTTAAATGTCAAACAGTTCTACCACACAGAATCAGTGAACTGGCCTCAAGTCTTTGCCCTTAGTAGATGCCTTGGGGTCTAAACTTAAGGTTTAGGAGGGAGACGTTCACTTTCTATCGGGCAGTTTTTGCCAAATGACGATTTAGGGTGGGTTACCCATATACAAGGAAAAAGGTTGTTAAAAGTCAAACATTTTTCCTACATGAAATCAGTAAACTGGCCTCAAGTCTTTGCCCTTAGAAGATGATTTGGGGTCTAAACTTAAGGTTTAGGAGGGAGACGTTCACTTTCTATCGGGCAGTTTTTGCCAAATGACGATTTAGGGTGGGTTACCCATATACAAGGAAAAGTGGTTGTTAAAAGTCAAACAGTTCTACCACACAAATTCAGTGAACTGGCCTCAAGTCTTTGCCCTTAGAAGATGCCTTGGGGTCTAAACTTAAGGTTTAGGAGGGAGACATTCACTTTCTATCGGGCAGTTTTTGCCAAATGACGATTTAGGGTGAGTTTCCTGTATACAAGGAAAGTGGTTGTTAAATGTCAAACAGTTCTACCACACAGAATCAGTGAACTGGCCTCAAGTCTTTGCCCTTAGTAGATGCCTTGGGGTCTAAACTTAAGGTTTAGGAGGGAGACGTTCACTTTCTATCGGGCAGTTTTTGCCAAATGACGATTTAGGGTGAGTTTCCTGTATACTAGGAAAAGTGGTTGTTAAAAGTCAAACATTTTTCCTACATGAAATCAGTGAACTGGCCTCAAGTCTTTGCCCTTAGTAGATGCCTTGGGGTTTAAACTTAAGGTTTAGGAGAAAGACGTTCACTTTCTATCGGGCAGTTTTTGCCAAATGACGATTTAGGGTGGGTTACCCATATACAAGGAAAGTGGTTGTTAAATGTCAAACAGTTCTACCGCACAGAATCAGTGAACTGGCCTCAAGTCTTTGCCCTTAGTAGATGCCTTGGGGTCTAAACTTAAGGTTTAGGAGGGAGACGTTCACTTTCTATCGTGCAGTTTTTGCCAAATGACGATTTAGGGTGAGTTTCCTGTATACTAGGAAAAGTGGTTGTTAAAAGTCAAACATTTTTCCTACATGAAATCAGTGAACTGGCCTCAAGTCTTTGCCCTTAGTAGATGCCTTGAGGTCTAAACTTAAGGTTTAGGAGGGAGACGTTCACTTTCTATCGGGCAGTTTTTGCCAAATGACGATTTAGGGTGGGTTACCCATATACAAGGAAAAGTGGTTGTTAAAAGTCAAACAGTTCTATCACACAAATTCATTGAACTGGCCTCAAGTCTTTGCCCTCAGAAGATGACTTGGGGTCTAAACTTAAGGTTTAGGAGAGAGACGTTCACTTTCTATCGGGCAGTTTTTGCCAAATGACGATTTAGGGTGAGTTTCCTGTATACTAGGAAAAGTGGTTGTTAAATGTTAAACAGTTCTACCACACAGAATCAGTGAACTGGCCTCATGTCTTTGCCCTTAGTAGATGCCTTGGGGCCTAAACTTAAGGTTTAAGAGGGAGACGTTCACTTTCTATCGGGCAGTTTTTGCCAAATGACGATTTAGGGTGGGTTACCCATATACAAGGAAAGTGGTTGTTAAAAGTCAAACATTTTTCCTACATGAAATCAGTGAACTGGCCTCAAGTCTTTGCCCTTAGAAGATGACTTGGGGTCTAAACTTAAGGTTTAGGAGGGAGACGTTCACTTTCTATCGGGCAGTTTTTGCCAAATGACGATTTAGGGTGGGTTACCCATATACAAGGAAAGTGGTTGTTAAAAGTCAAACATTTTTCCTACATGAAATCAGTGAACTGGCCTCAAGTCTTTGCCCTTAGTAGATGCCTTGGGGTTTAAACTTAAGGTTTAGGAGAAAGACGTTCACTTTCTATCGGGCAGTTTTTGCCAAATGACGATTTAGGGTGGGTTACCCATATACAAGGAAAGTGGTTGTTAAATGTCAAACAGTTCTACCGCACAGAATCAGTGAACTGGCCTCAAGTCTTTGCCCTTAGTAGATGCCTTGGGGTCTAAACTTAAGGTTTAGGAGGGAGACGTTCACTTTCTATCGTGCAGTTTTTGCCAAATGACGATTTAGGGTGAGTTTCCTGTATACTAGGAAAAGTGGTTGTTAAAAGTCAAACATTTTTCCTACATGAAATCAGTGAACTGGCCTCAAGTCTTTGCCCTTAGTAGATGCCTTGAGGTCTAAACTTAAGGTTTAGGAGGGAGACGTTCACTTTCTATCGGGCAGTTTTTGCCAAATGACGATTTAGGGTGGGTTACCCATATACAAGGAAAAGTGGTTGTTAAAAGTCAAACAGTTCTACCACACAAATTCAGTGAACTAGCCTCAAGTCTTTGCCCTTAGTAGATGCATTGGGGTCTAAACTTAAGGTTTAGGAGGGAGACGTTCACTTTCTATCGGGCAGTTTTTGCCAAATGACGATTTAGGGTGGGTTACCCATATACAAGGAAAAGTGGTTGTTAAAAGTCAAACAGTTCTATCACACAAATTCATTGAACTGGCCTCAAGTCTTTGCCCTCAGAAGATGACTTGGGGTCTAAACTTAAGGTTTAGGAGAGAGACGTTCACTTTCTATCGGGCAGTTTTTGCCAAATGACGATTTAGGGTGAGTTTCCTGTATACTAGGAAAAGTGGTTGTTAAATGTTAAACAGTTCTACCACACAGAATCAGTGAACTGGCCTCATGTCTTTGCCCTTAGTAGATGCCTTGGGGCCTAAACTTAAGGTTTAAGAGGGAGACGTTCACTTTCTATCGGGCAGTTTTTGCCAAATGACGATTTAGGGTGGGTTACCCATATACAAGGAAAGTGGTTGTTAAAAGTCAAACATTTTTCCTACATGAAATCAGTGAACTGGCCTCAAGTCTTTGCCCTTAGAAGATGACTTGGGGTCTAAACTTAAGGTTTAGGAGGGAGACGTTCACTTTCTATCGGGCAGTTTTTGCCAAATGACGATTTAGGGTGGGTTACCCATATACAAGGAAAGTGGTTGTTAAAAGTCAAACATTTTTCCTACATGAAATCAGTGAACTGGCCTCAAGTCTTTGCCCTTAGAAGATGACTTGGGGTCTAAACTTAAGGTTTAGGAGGGAGACGTTCACTTTCTATCGGGCAGTTTTTGCCAAATGACGATTTAGGGTGAGTTACCCATATACAAGGAAAAGTGGTTGTTAAAAGTCAAACAGTGGTACCACCGACGAACCGACGTGACAGTGGTGTTTCAAAAGTGTCCCCCCTAAATTTAACGGTCGACCAGCAAAGCGAGCGAACGCTTCTGTCAAATCAGCTCAGGCGCGAACCTTTTCCCATATGAATACACGGGGGTTTGGAGTCAAGCTATCAAAACAACGCGAACCGTTATAGAGGAGGCGGTAGTGTTCGGCTATTTTTCATCATGGCGTCGGGGACAACAAATTTGAATTTATTTGTTCTAGCTGTCACGTCGGTTCGTCGGTGGTTGTACCACACAAATTCAGTGAACTGGCCTCAAGTCTTTGCCCTTAGTAGATGCCTTGGGGTCTAAACTTAAGGTTTAGGAAGGAGACGTTCATTTTCTATCGGGCAGTTTTTGCCAAATGACGATTTAGGGTGGGTTACCCATATACAAGGAAAAGTGGTTGTTTAAAGTCAACAGTTCTACCACACAAATTCAGTGAACTGGCCTCAAGTCTTTGCCCTTAGAAGATGACTTGGGGTCTAAACTTAAGGTTTAGGAGGGAGACGTTCACTTTCTATCGGGCAGTTTTTGCCAAATGACGATTTAGGGTGGGTTACCCATATACAAGGAAAAGTGGTTGTTAAAAGTCAAACAGTTGTACCACACAAATTCAGTGAACTGGCCTCAAGGCTTTGCCCTTAGTAGATGACTTGGGGTCTTAACTTAAGGTTTAGGAGGGAGACGTTCACTTTCTATCGGGCAGTTTTTGCCAAATGACGATTTAGGGTGGGTTACCCATATACAAGGAAAAGTGGTTGTTAAAAGTCAAACAGTTCTATCACACAAATTCATTGAACTGGCCTCAAGTCTTTGCCCTTAGAAGATGACTTGGGGTCTAAACTTAAGGTTTAGGAGGGACACGTTCACTTTCTATCGGGCAGTTTTTGCCAAATGACGATTTAGGGTGGGTTACCCATATACAAGGAAAAGTGGTTGTTAAAAGTCAACAGTTCTACCACACAAATTCAGTGAACTGGCCTCAAGTCTTTGCCCTTAGAAGATGACTTGGGGTCTAAACTTAAGGTTTAGGAGGGAGACGTTCACTTTCTATCGGGCAGTTTTTGCCAAATGACGATTTAGGGTGGGTTACCCATATACAAGGAAAAGTGGTTGTTAAAAGTCAAACAGTTGTACCACACAAATTCAGTGAACTGGCCTCAAGTCTTTGCCCTTAGTAGATGACTTGGGGTCTTAACTTAAGGTTTAGGAAGGAGACGTTCACTTTCTATCGGGCAGTTTTTGCCAAATGACGATTTAGGGTGGGTTACCCATATACAAGGAAAAGTGGTTGTTAAAAGTCAACAGTTCTACCACACAAATTCAGTGAACTGGCCTCAAGTCTTTGCCCTTAGAAGATGACTTGGGGTCTAAACTTAAGGTTTAGGAGGGAGACGTTCACTTTCTATCGGGCAGTTTTTGCCAAATGACGATTTAGGGTGGGTTACCCATATACAAGGAAAAGTGGTTGTTAAAAGTCAAACATTTTTCCTACATGAAATCAGTGAACTGGCCTCAAGTCTTTGCCCTTAGAAGATGACTTGGGGTCTAAACTTAAGGATTAGGAGGGAGACGTTCACTTTCTATCGGGCAGTTTTTGCCAAATGACGATTTAGGGTGGGTTACCCGTATACAAGGAAAAAGGTTGTTAAAAGTCAAACATTTTTCCTACATGAAATCAGTGATCTGGCCTCAAGTCTTTGCCCTTAGAAGATGACTTGGGGTCTAAACTTAAGGTTTTGGAGGGAGACATTCACTTTCTATCGGGCAGTTTTTGCCAAATGACGATTTAGGGTGAGTTTCCTGTATACTAGGAAAAGTGGTTGTTAAATGTCAAACAGTTCTACCGCACAGAATCAGTGAACTGGCCTCAAGTCTTTGCCCTTAGAAGATGCCTTGGGGTCTAAACTTAAGGTTTTGGAGGGAGACGTTCACTTTCTATCGGGCAGTTTTTGCCAAATGACGATTTAGGGTGGGTTACCCATATACAAGGAAAAGTGGTTGTTAAAAGTCAAACAGTTGTACCACACAAATTCAGTGAACTGGCCTCAAGTCTTTGCCCTTAGTAGATGACTTGGGGTCTTAACTTAAGGTTTAGGAGGGAGACGTTCACTTTCTATCGGGCAGTTTTTGTCAAATGACGATTTAGGGTGGGTTACCCAAATACAAGGAAAAGTGGTTGTTAAAAGTCAAACAGTTGTACCACACAAATTCAGTGAACTGGCCTCAAGTCTTTGCCCTTAGTAGATGACTTGGGGTCTTAACTTAAGGTTTAGGAGGGAGACGTTCACTTTCTATCGGGCAGTTTTTGTCAAATGACGATTTAGGGTGGGTTACCCATATACAAGGAAAAGTGGTTGTTAAAAGTCAAACATTTTTCCTACATGAAATCAGCGAACTGGCCTCAAGTCTTTGCTCTTAGTAGATGCCTTGGGGTCTAAACTTAAGGTTTAGGAGGGAGACGTTCACTTTCTATCGGGCAGTTTTTGCCAAATGACGATTTAGGGTGGGTTACCCATATACAATAGGGTGCCAATGGAATGTATGGGAAAAATTTGACCATCGAATTTCAAAAACGGGTAGTGCTCAAAAGTTTCGTCTCCTCAAAAAAAGTCCCCATGCAAAATTTCAGCTCAATCGGACTTCGCTAAGGGGTGGCCCAAAGCGGTCAAAGTTTGGCTGTTTTGAAACACGAAAAATATCCCAAGGTAGGGATACATGAAAATTTCGAAATCGAATTTTTTTTTTGATGCCAAATGCCTTAAAAGTGCATGAAACGTCGAGATCTGGTGTTATCTCAAAAATTTTTTTTTGGAAAAAAATTGACTTTTTGGACTTAGAAAATTTTTGAGTTGGAGGAGTGAAATGAATTTGAAATGGACGATTTGATTTTAGTTGCTGAAATATTCATAGCAATAGTACTGGAAAATGTCTTATATCATCGTTGGCAACTGCTAGCATATTATATATCATATATCGTTAGGGTGGTTCACTTATTTTGCATTAGGGTGGTCCTTTTAGTAGAAAAAATTAAAAAATAAGATAATAGTATTAAAAATCTCTTATATAACTGTAAGTCATTTTCAATATTGAATATATATAATATTTCATTAGGGTGGCTCATTTTTTTTAATTAGGGTGGTTCTTTGAGATGTAAATTGGGTTCTTTAGGGGTATCCGGATTATTTCAGATTCGGATTCTCCGCCCAAAAATTAGTCGAAATCCAAAATTTCATAATTTTTGGAATCCGGGAACTATTTTTAAAATGCATTTAAAGTTTGTATGGGAATTTTTTTTTGTTCGGGTCGAACTGTCATTTTATCAATTGAACTGTCATTCTATCCACGAAAATTAAAAATATTTTGTTAATTTAACCATCAAAATAAAGGTATTCGAATCCAATTAAACCACGTTATACTCAGAAAAATGAGCTCTTTCGATTAGGCTACAGAAAATAGCAATATTTTATTCACTAAACAACCCAATTAAGAACAAAAAAATATTTCCAGAAAATTTACCTGTCATATTTTTGTATAGTTTAAAACTATGATCCTTTATTGGCATGTAACACTTTGTTAAGATATTTCTAGACCAACATGTGGAAAGGGCGTAACAACCATTGCGAATTTCTGCTTCTTATGTCCCTGGATTCTTTTACCAGTAACAGATAAAGCTGACTCTCCTCTATCTGTTAATGGGAAAAGTTTGCATAAAATATTGAGATACGCCCAGGATGGACGAGAAAAGTAAGCGTTTGAAATGGTTGTTAGGCAACACAAATGTTGGTCCAGATCTTTATTATGGTTTAAAATAAGGAATAATAAACTGATTTTAAATGTATCCAAATTATGACAGCTTGATAGGCGATGATGATGTGCAACAAAAGTTTTTTGTTTTTCTTTTCTAAAAAGATTCTTGGCCTTGGGCTGCTTCATTTCCGAAAACACAGTTACGTTACTGGGGAAAAAACAACAGTAGGTTGCTTTCTATCTATCTAAACAATATATACTTTAGCTACAAGATTACCATATAACATACCGAAGTGGTGAGTGAACCTAAACTCTAACGTGATGGAACGAACAAAAGCATACAATAATTTAATGTTGGAATTAAACACACGATGACAAAAGAAAGACCTCTATGATCACTGCTTTCCATAATACGAGATAGATGGGAAAAATTATTTATTCACTAAAAATGTTCCTTTACCGACACACTTTTGCGTTACCTAAGCCAGCTCAACAAAAGTTAGCACAATTTATCGTATTCATTGTAAAAACATATTGAAAAACTGGTTTCTGTCTTCGTGTGCTGCAATTTCAGTAAACTATGACCTTAATTTGATAAAATCAACTCGAATGTTGATGTTTTTCGGATAACCAACCGAAATGGTATGTTTGACATACGTAATGTCTGAAGTTCATAGGCACAAACATGTTTCATAGGATCGCTCAAAATCTACAGGGCTGTTGACGAAGAAGTTGCCAAAGCAGTACATAAAGGGTTCTTTAAACATCTGCAGTTTTTGGATAGTAATCGCAATATCTTTTCAACCATATTTTGATATCATATAATCCAAAAAATGTGTCTGGTAAATCCATAATCGAATCAAACAACATTTCTAAACTTGAACTGAACTCATTTGTACATGGCAGTCAGCACACAAAAGAATTATTACACAGCGAAACATTTTGTTGTCTCAGAAGCGAACTTATATGTCTCTGACAGTTTCTGGGTCGCTGAATCCGAATCGGGCTCAGATTTGCTCCAGCACGTCAGGATTTTGAGCTATACCTCAATTTATAGGGCAAAATATGTGATTTTGGGCTTTTTTTTACTGAAAGCCATTTGGCATGAAAATTATTTTTTAAAGCAATTAAAGTGTAAATTGGTCGATTAACATCTAAACTAACGATTTATGCCAAATATTTCGTTTTACATAATTAAATTTGATAATTTTAAGCATTTTATTTTGGGTACAATATGTGCCATACAAGCCAACCTCCAAAACTTGCGTGCAAGTTGAGTAGTCAACTTAAAATGCTTGAAACTATGAAATTTGATTTGGTAAAACGAAATATTTGGCATAAATCGTTAGTTTAGATGTGATTCGACGAATTTACACTTTGATTGCTGAGCGGTTCCATATCATTTCAGCAACGAGTAAATTTCATATTTTTTTATTTCAATTAAAACTTGCATACAAGTCTTTGGGGGAGAAAAAAACCGTTTTGCATACTTGGATCACCATTTTGAATCTAGCGTTACTTATGAGAGGGGCCTATGAAAAATGCACATGATATCTTCAAAAAATTGTATCTCGAAAACGGTTTGTCCGATCGGTTTGGTGTCTTCGGCGAAGTTTTAGACAATTGTTGGTGCTATATGGAAAAAATATGCACGGTAAAAAAAAGTTTGGTTTTTGTTTTTTGAACTAAAATATAGATTTTCCCTTAAAAGTTACATGTCAATAATTTTTTAATTATCCTTATGTTATAGCTGACTGAAAATGCTATCTAGTGTACAGTGGGTTGTTCTGGAGCTGCAAGCTAAAAGTACTTCGGAAACATTTTTCTAAGATGCACCGTTTAGAAGATATTACTGATTTAATATTGATTTTTTTGATAACCTAATAAGTTTTGGCCCTTTTCGGATGTACTCCGTATTTCTCCAGTTTCAAAAGTATTTTTTTCGGAAAGATTGGAAAATTTTGAGTTAAAATGACACTGACAGCTTAAAGATTCGAGTGAAATTCTCTGCCTTAAAAGTATTTTTGAAAAACAAGTTACAAAGTACCACTATCAGGAACAATGATGGTGTAAATCAAAAGAGCACACATTTCATCCGCTCAGTACGGACATGCTTGGCCATTGCAAAAGGTAATTATATCTGCAAATACCGCATTAATGAAAAACTTCCCCATCTAGGGGTTCAACAAACAGTTTTACTCTTCAAACTAAATTTTTTTCCAAAAAAAAATTTTTGAGATAACACCAGATCTCGACGTTTCATGCACTTTTAAGGCATTTGGCATCAAAAAAAGTTTTTTGATTTCGAAATTTTCATGTATCCCTACCTTGGGATATTTTTCGTGTTTCAAAACAGCCAAACTTTGACCGCTTTGGGCCACCCCTTAGCGAAGTCCGATTGAGCTGAAATTTTGCATGGGGACTTTTTTTGAGGAGACGAAACTTTTGAGCACTACCCGTTTTTGAAATTCGAAAATTCGATTTTCATTGGCACCCTAATATACAAGGAAAAGTGGTTGTTAAAAGTCAAACATTTTTCCTACATGAAATCAGCGAACTGGCCTCAAGTCTTTGCTCTTAGTAGATGCCTTGGGGTCTAAACTTAAGGTTTAGGAGGAAGACGTTCACTTTCTATCGGGCAGTTTTTGCCAAATGACAGATAAAGCTGACTCTCCTCTATCTGTTAATGGGAAAAGTTTGCATAAAATATTGAGATACGCCCAGGATGGACGAGAAAAGTAAGCGTTTGAAATGGTTGTTAGGCAACACAAATGTTGGTCCAGATCTTTATTATGGTTTAAAATAAGGAATAATAAACTGATTTTAAATGTATCCAAATTATGACAGCTTGATAGGCGATGATGATGTGCAACAAAAGTTTTTTGTTTTTCTTTTCTAAAAAGATTCTTGGCCTTGGGCTGCTTCATTTCCGAAAACACAGTTACGTTACTGGGGAAAAAACAACAGTAGGTTGCTTTCTATCTATCTAAACAATATATACTTTAGCTACAAGATTACCATATAACATACCGAAGTGGTGAGTGAACCTAAACTCTAACGTGATGGAACGAACAAAAGCATACAATAATTTAATGTTGGAATTAAACACACGATGACAAAAGAAAGACCTCTATGATCACTGCTTTCCATAATACGAGATAGATGGGAAAAATTATTTATTCACTAAAAATGTTCCTTTACCGACACACTTTTGCGTTACCTAAGCCAGCTCAACAAAAGTTAGCACAATTTATCGTATTCATTGTAAAAACATATTGAAAAACTGGTTTCTGTCTTCGTGTGCTGCAATTTCAGTAAACTATGACCTTAATTTGATAAAATCAACTCGAATGTTGATGTTTTTCGGATAACCAACCGAAATGGTATGTTTGACATACGTAATGTCTGAAGTTCATAGGCACAAACATGTTTCATAGGATCGCTCAAAATCTACAGGGCTGTTGACGAAGAAGTTGCCAAAGCAGTACATAAAGGGTTCTTTAAACATCTGCAGTTTTTGGATAGTAATCGCAATATCTTTTCAACCATATTTTGATATCATATAATCCAAAAAATGTGTCTGGTAAATCCATAATCGAATCAAACAACATTTCTAAACTTGAACTGAACTCATTTGTACATGGCAGTCAGCACACAAAAGAATTATTACACAGCGAAACATTTTGTTGTCTCAGAAGCGAACTTATATGTCTCTGACAGTTTCTGGGTCGCTGAATCCGAATCGGGCTCAGATTTGCTCCAGCACGTCAGGATTTTGAGCTATACCTCAATTTATAGGGCAAAATATGTGATTTTGGGCTTTTTTTTACTGAAAGCCATTTGGCATGAAAATTATTTTTTAAAGCAATTAAAGTGTAAATTGGTCGATTAACATCTAAACTAACGATTTATGCCAAATATTTCATTTTACATAATTAAATTTGATAATTTTAAGCATTTTATTTTGGGTACAATATGTGCCATACAAGCCAACCTCCAAAACTTGCGTGCAAGTTGAGTAGTCAACTTAAAATGCTTGAAACTATGAAATTTGATTTGGTAAAACGAAATATTTGGCATAAATCGTTAGTTTAGATGTGATTCGACGAATTTACACTTTGATTGCTGAGCGGTTCCATATCATTTCAGCAACGAGTAAATTTCATATTTTTTTATTTCAATTAAAACTTGCATACAAGTCTTTGGGGGAGAAAAAAACCGTTTTGCATACTTGGATCACCATTTTGAATCTAGCGTTACTTATGAGAGGGGCCTATGAAAAATGCACATGATATCTTCAAAAAATTGTATCTCGAAAACGGTTTGTCCGATCGGTTTGGTGTCTTCGGCGAAGTTTTAGACAATTGTTGGTGCTATATGGAAAAAATATGCACGGTAAAAAAAAGGTTTGGTTTTTGTTTTTTGAACTAAAATATAGATTTTCCCTTAAAAGTTACATGTCAATAATTTTTTAATTATCCTTATGTTATAGCTGACTGAAAATGCTATCTAGTGTACAGTGGGTTGTTCTGGAGCTGCAAGCTAAAAGTACTTCGGAAACATTTTTCTAAGATGCACCGTTTAGAAGATATTACTGATTTAATATTGATTTTTTTGATAACCTAATAAGTTTTGGCCCTTTTCGGATGTACTCCGTATTTCTCCAGTTTCAAAAGTATTTTTTTCGGAAAGATTGGAAAATTTTGAGTTAAAATGACACTGACAGCTTAAAGATTCGAGTGAAATTCTCTGCCTTAAAAGTATTTTTGAAAAACAAGTTACAAAGTACCACTATCAGGAACAATGATGGTGTAAATCAAAAGAGCACACATTTCATCCGCTCAGTACGGACATGCTTGGCCATTGCAAAAGGTAATTATATCTGCAAATACCGCATTAATGAAAAACTTCCCCATCTAGGGGTTCAACAAACAGTTTTACTCTTCAAACTAAATTTTTTTCCAAAAAAAAATTTTTGAGATAACACCAGATCTCGACGTTTCATGCACTTTTAAGGCATTTGGCATCAAAAAAAGTTTTTTGATTTCGAAATTTTCATGTATCCCTACCTTGGGATATTTTTCGTGTTTCAAAACAGCCAAACTTTGACCGCTTTGGGCCACCCCTTAGCGAAGTCCGATTGAGCTGAAATTTTGCATGGGGACTTTTTTTGAGGAGACGAAACTTTTGAGCACTACCCGTTTTTGAAATTCGAAAATTCGATTTTCATTGGCACCCTAATATACAAGGAAAAGTGGTTGTTAAAAGTCAAACATTTTTCCTACATGAAATCAGCGAACTGGCCTCAAGTCTTTGCTCTTAGTAGATGCCTTGGGGTCTAAACTTAAGGTTTAGGAGGAAGACGTTCACTTTCTATCGGGCAGTTTTTGCCAAATGACGATTTAGGGTGGGTTACCCATATACAAGGAAAAGTGGTTGTTAAAAGTCAAACAGTTCTACCACACAAATTCAGTGAACTGGCCTCAAGTCTTTGCCCTTAGTAGATGCCTTGGGGTCTAAACTTAAGGTTTAGGAGGAAGACGTTCACTTTCTATCGGGCAGTTTTTGCCAAATGACGATTTAGGGTGGGTTACCCATATACAAGGAAAGTGGTTGTTAAAAGTCAAACATTTTTCCTACATGAAATCAGCGAAATGGCCTCAAGTCTTTGCTCTTAGTAGATGACTTGGGGTCTAAACTTAAGGTTTAGGAGGGAGACGTTCACTTTCTATCGGGCAGTTTTTGCCAAATGACGATTTAGGGTGAGTTTCCTGTATACTAGGAAAAGTGGTTGTTAAATGTCAAACAGTTCTACCACACAGAATCAGTGAACTGGCCTCAAGTCTTTGCCCTTAGTAGATGACTTGGGGTCTTAACTTAAGGTTTAGGAGGGAGACATTCACTTTCTATCGGGCAGTTTTTGCCAAATGACGATTTAGGGTGAGTTTCCTGTATACAAGGAAAAGTGGTTGTTAAATGTCAAACAGTTCTACCACACAGAATCAGTGAACTGGCCTCAAGTCTTTGCCCTTAGTAGATGCATTGGGGTCTAAACTTAAGGTTTAGGAGGGAGACGTTCACTTTCTATCGGGCAGTTTTTGCCAAATGACGATTCAGGGTGGCGTTATCCATATACAAGGAAAAGTGGTTGTTAAAAGTCAAACAGTTCTACCACACAAATTCAGTGAACTGGCCTCAAGTCTTTGCCCTTAGTAGATGCCTTGGGGTCTTAACTTAAGGTTTTGGAGGGAGACGTTCACTTTCTATCGGGCAGTTTTTGCCAAATGACGATTTAGGGTGGGTTACCCATATACAAGGAAAGTGGTTGTTAAAAGTCAAACATTTTTCCTACATGAAATCAGCGAACTGGCCTCAAGTCTTTGCCCTTAGTAGATGCCTTGAGGTCTAAACTTAAGGTTTAGGAGGGAGACGTTCACTTTCTATCGGGCAGTTTTTGCCAAATGACGATTTAGGGTGGGTTACCCATATACAAGGAAAAGTGGTTGTTAAAAGTCAAACAGTTCTATCACACAAATTCATTGAACTGGCCTCAAGTCTTTGCCCTTAGAAGATGACTTGGGGTCTAAACTTAAGGTTTAGGAGGGAGACGTTCACTTTCTATCGGGCAGTTTTTGCCAAATGACGATTTAGGGTGAGCTTCCTGTATACTAGGAAAAGTGGTTGTTAAATGTCAAACAGTTCTACCACACAGAATCAGTGAACTGGCCTCAAGTCTTTGCCCTTAGTAGATGCCTTGGGGTCTAAACTTAAGGTTTAGGAGGGAGACGTTCACTTTCTATCGGGCAGTTTTTGTCAAATGACGATTTAGGGTGGGTTACCCATATACAAGGAAAAAGGTTGTTAAAAGTCAAACATTTTTCCTACATGAAATCAGTAAACTGGCCTCAAGTCTTTGCCCTTAGAAGATGATTTGGGGTCTAAACTTAAGGTTTAGGAGGGAGACGTTCACTTTCTATCGGGCAGTTTTTGCCAAATGACGATTTAGGGTGGGTTACCCATATACAAGGAAAAGTGGTTGTTAAAAGTCAAACAGTTTGTAGCGGTATTTGATAGAGATCCAATAAATTATGTTTATCTTATGAGGAAGCGAAGCAAAACGAATAGCAATATATAGTCAATATCATTTACAACGAACAGCAGTATATTTCATTACTTGCATGCAATAATGAATTTAGATCACTCACGAATAAACCCAGTTTGCTCCGCGGAAGTTATCGTTCACTCACTTGGAGCGTACATAACTCATCTCACCAAACATGCGCCAGGGTCCGTTGGGATTGAGTAACATCTCCCGTCGGGATCACTTGTCGTTTCTTTTAAAATAATAAGACGTGAATGTAAAGAATTGAACCGAGCTAGCTTAATGCGAAATGCTTGAGAGGGAAAAGGACAAAATCACTGATCGGCTCAAAGGGTAATCGGGAACCGACTTTTGATAAGATCGTTCCTCGATTTCCGGTACGAAGGCCAAAACCCGAAATACGGCTTTACTGAGGCATCTCAAGTTCTGTCTCGTCCACTTTGATCTGACCCGTGGAAGAGGCAGGAGTGTGAAGTCTTTTTATAAGTAGTTTCGCGGTGTGATTGTTCAAGGTCTGTAAAACGTGAGAAGTGTCTTGTGATCAGTGCATTAATTGTTAGATATTTCCCTCCCGATAGGTATATAGTGCTAAAGTAATTAATTAGCTAGGTTGTGCGGTGCTGTGCGTGATTGCCAAAGTTAAGAAAAGGTAAGAAGATAATGAACGCTTCCTGAACAAAAACCTCACCCCGTCGAATAGCCGTTCGACGGCTTTTTATTTGCTAGTTTCGTTTCCCGCACCACCAACCTCCCCGCTCGACACACCGCACCGATTTACGCCAGAATTCCACACTTCTGACCCCACGCGCCAGCTTCGAAGTTTCCTAACTGCCGGCCGGAGTTAGAAGGGAGTTTGCGTCGTCACCATCGCACTCCATCAGAGCGATTTTCCCGCCGTGACGCAGAATTCACTGCGCCAGCGGCCCTCCCGGCGTCACCAACCGGCGCCATTCATTCGCGGCCCCCTTTTGTTCATCCGCGTGGGCCAGCGTCGCCGAGGCGACGCGAAGGACGGGGCGACGGTACCGGCAATGCAGAGACGGTAAAGCAGAACCGACTGTAAGTAGACCGCCACTATTTCTATATTGATGGAAGAAGCCAAGTGAAGATTGTGTGAGAGTGGGAAGCGTTCGAGAAGCTAAAAATAGATTGATAGGAAAGTAGAAATCCGCACAGATAGGAGAGAGTAATAGGGAGAGGAAAAGTGAGAGTTTTGAAAATGTGAAGTGGGTACCCGAGTAGAAATGTAAGACGGATAGAATAAATGTTATTAGAAGTTTTGGTGTTTCTCTAAATGTTTGCAAGTTATTGTGTTAGTTTGAGTCTCCCGTTATTGATGCACTGATTGAAGGATAGTTTTCACGTTTCGTTCTTTTGTTGTTGTAGTTTTGTTGAAGTGTTGTTACTCCAAGTCGGACTGCTTGGGATACTCAGTCCTCCATTTCGGTCCTGAAGCGTGTAGGTAATTGTGGTCGAGACGGACTTGGCCGGTGATGAGATCAGTCGTCCACGTGCCTTCGGTATCGGTAGGAAGTCGCGTTTCCGGTTATTATTTGGGTCGGTCAGTCGATAGCGTTTTGAGTACTTTTTAAACGTGGGATATTTTGCTAGCTCGTTCGGTAGTTTGATTCAAAACTGAACTCGCCCTGAGGTTTGAGTTTGCCGGGCAACTTAGAACGACAGGTGGTCCTCTTCGGAGGTGGCGCATAAGCCACTTGTTTTCCCTTCAACCCGAAGCCCTAGTATAAATTCCCTGAGCCGCCTCGTGCCGGCTACAAATTGGCGCCCAACTGCAAGGTTTCGAAATACGTACTATTTTTGTTGAGTGTTATCTAAACTTTTTGAGTTAATTGCAAGTTTATGTTCGTTAATTAGACAGTTGTTTAAAGAAATAAGTAAAACCGCTTTTTCGTATTTATAATTCCTTGGTGATTGTTGAGTTTGTTTGTTATTTGTTTTTGGAACATTTTGTGGAAATGGCTGCCAAATTCCCTCGAGCAGACCATTTAACGAATGAAGAAGTAGACTACGAACTTACCATTAGAGGTAGACGTGAGGAAATAAAAGACGATTTAGGTGCTAAACATCGTCTGCTAAGAAACTTGTTTTTCGAAGATGTTAAAGAGAACAGAACTCACACGTCTCGTTACACGATGGATCAAGAATATGACCACATTACTGGAAAACTCGATACTCTAAACCAAAGATTACAAAAAGGTTTCGATGATAAAAGTATATCAAGGCTGAAACATTATCTGATGAGAGTTGAGCGTTGCGTTGCGGATGATCCTCGATCGTCACAATTGAAGGAAGAACTATGTCAGGAGATCAGTTCCATGTTGAAACGTTTCGCTCCTAAGGACCCTTTTTACAAAGAGTCTTTGAATGTTGGGCAAGTTGCTGGAGCTGTAGGTGGCATTTCTTTACAAGATCATATGCATGAAACAGAAAGACCGGAGGGTAATGGTTTGCAAAATAATCCAGAAGACTTAGAACAGGGAGAATCGCGAAATACTTCTACAGGTGCTTTTCCTAAAGCCATAACAGACAAAGTTAGCTCTTCACCGCATAAGTCAACAGTAGATGAAAACGAGGCATTACGAAGACAGATTCAGATGTTGGAAAAACAATTAGCGGAATTCCGTGCCAATGCACAAATCAACCTTGGTGATTTGCCAGGCCAAGGTAAACCTAGTAATAGATTCCAATCAAATGATCTCGTTCACCAAGAGCATATGTCCCAGGGTCAACCTGAGAATACTTCCGGGTTAGCACAGTTTAGAAGGAGGGATTATAGAAACGGGGAAACGGCAGGAAACGAGGTTCAAAACTGGAGAAGTGAGCAAAGGCCTGATAGGTCACGAAGGAGCAGTTATAACACAGTTAACTCAGAGGAAGAGAACAGGAGGGAATCTGATCAGAGAAGAAACAGAGGAAGTCATGGATTTTTCCAGGATGGGGATAGGAACCAATTTAGACATAGAGCTCATGAACTAGAAGCAAATCTGAATCAAAGTAGAGGAAGTAATAGAATGTACGTAGAGTCAGGTGTTGGACAAGGCCGGACACATAATAGTAGATCTGATATCCGTAATAATGTACCTCACCAACCTTTTGAGGAAGACGATAATACTTACCCACATTTTCCCAGACGTCCAGCAAGTGAAACGGATATTGTAAATGCTGACAGACGGATGGAAAAATGGCATCTTACGTTCAATGGTGACTCTCGACAAAGATCATTAGAAGACTTTCTCCATAAAGTTCAAAGACTAGCTCACATGGATCGGATCGGCAAAGATATATTACTTCAGCGTATCCACACCATTTTGAGAGGTGAGGCGTACGATTGGTACCTTTGCTATTCAGATGAGTTCAGGAACTGGGAAGACTTCGAAGAACGAATTAGATACATGTACGGCAATCCTAACAAAGATCAGGGCAATCGGCAAAGAATATATGAACGGAAGCAACAGCGTAACGAAACATTCCTAGCTTTTAAAATGGAGATTGAACGTTTAAACAAACTTCTCTCTACCCCACTCGATCAGGGCCGATTATTCGAGATCATCTGGGACAACATGCGGCCCCATTATAGATCCAAACTAGCCTGTATAAACGTTAGGGATCTATATATGCTTGAGTACTATGCTTATCGAATTGATGCCAATGATTCGTCTTTTCGACAAAGGGAAGTTCCTGTCAGAACAGCAAATGCCATCCATAATATAGAGGCGACTACCGAATCAGAGAAATCCTACTCTTCTGACTCAGAGGCGGAGGAAGTCAATGAAGTCGGTAGAAAGTTTGATAAAACTAAAAATAGAGTCCTTATGAATCAGCAATCTAGGGTTAATAGGGAAACGCCTGAAGACAAGACCATTCCTCTTTGCTGGAATTGCAATAAAACTGGCCATCTCTGGAGGTACTGCAAAGAACCTAGGAGAATTTTTTGTTATGCATGTGGGAATCCAGGAAAAACTACGGTCTCGTGTCCGAACCACGTTCGAGATACGCAGCCGGCAACCCAACGATCGGGAAACTAAATTTGGAGTGTAACACGGGGAACCAATCCACTCCGAATGCAGAAAGTGTTCCCAGCATAAGACCGTTTAAAGACCCTTTTCTTCAAGTTTGTGAAGTTAAAGTACAGACCGGAAGTTGTCCTCATGTTAGCGTCCAAATTTTCAACAAAGTTTATGACGCGTTGCTTGATTCTGGAGCAAGTGTGAGCGTTACAAACATTGCGAATATTGCACAAAACCACGGCCTCAAACTGCATGAAAGTCCATTCCGAATCGTGACAGCAGATAAAACGGCTCACGAATGTCTAGGATACGTCAATCTACCCGTAGTGTTTCGAGGCGTAACGAAAGTTATATCAACCTTAGTTGTGCCTCAAATCGCCAGGAAGTTGATACTGGGTTGCAATTTTTGGGAAGAATTCGAAATTAAACCAATGATTAAAAGCAAAAATGGATTTGAACAGATTGCTACAATTTCGGTAGAGAGTCAATCGGCAGAGACGATTGAATTCTCATTGTGTCCCATTGAGACCTTACCAATCAAAAAGGTTGAACCTGATGAAACCCTAGACATTCCAGCTTTGGAGCTACCAGAGGCTTCAAAGACTACGCCAGCTACGATTGAGACGGAACACGTTCTTTCGGATGCTCAACGAATGGAGTTAGTTAGGACTGTTGAAGCGTTTCCGTGCACTTCAGAACAGCGGTTAGGTAGGACGACTTTGATACAGCATGAAATAGTCCTTAAAGAAGGAGCAAAGCCTAGGCGACAGCCATTGTACAGGTGTTCACCGACGGTTCAAGCCGAAATGGAAGCAGAACTAGAACGATACCGGAAAATGGACGCGATTGAGGAGTGTACAAGCGAGTGGGCCAGCGCTCTAGTGCCAGTTCGCAAGTCGAATGGTAAGCTACGAGTTTGTCTGGATTCACGTGGAGTCAACGCTTGGACAAAAAAGGATTCGTATCCAATGCGTAATATGGGAGCAATTTTCCATAGGCTTGGAAAAGCGAAATTCTTCTCGGTGGTGGACCTAAAGGATGCGTACTTTCAGATTCCTCTGAAAGAGGAATCTCGAGACTACACAGCCTTCAGGACACCACAAGGGTTATTCCGTTTCAAAGTCTGTCCATTTGGCTTAACTAACGCGCCTTTTACAATGTGCCGTTTAATGGACCGTGTGATCGGGTTTGACCTAGAGCCAAACGTATTCGTCTACCTAGACGATATAGTCATAGCCACTGACACGTTTGAGGACCATATCCGTTTGTTGAAGATAGTTGCTGAACGCCTTGCCGCAGCCAACTTGACCATATCGCTCGATAAGAGTAGATTCTGTCGTAAACAGGTATCTTACCTCGGCTATCTTCTGACTGAAGAGGGCGTCTCGATAGACAACTCGAGGATCTCACCAATCCTCGATTATGCCCGGCCAAGAAACGTAAAAGACATTCGGAGACTTTTAGGTCTTGCTGGGTTTTATCAGCGGTTTATACGAAATTATAGCGCCATCGTTGCTCCGATCTCCGATCTCCTGAAAAAAACACGGAACAAATTCATTTGGACAGAGGCTGCCGAGAAATCTTTCGGCGACCTTAAAGCGGCCCTGATATCTGCCCCCATCCTTAGTAACCCTGATTTTAGTTGTCCATTTGTAATAGAATCGGACGCATCGGATAACGCCGTTGGAGCTGCCTTAATCCAGCTTCAAAATGGCCAGCCAAAGGTTATTGCTTACTTCAGCAAAAAGCTTAGCAGTACACAGAAAAAGTATGCTAGCGTAGAAAAAGAATGCTTGGGTGTCCTTCTGGCTATCGAGCATTTTCGCCATTATGTAGAGGGGACTCGTTTTAAGGTCGTAACCGATGCCAGAAGCCTGTTATGGTTGTTTACCATAGGCGTAGAGTCAGGAAACTCGAAGTTACTACGGTGGGCGTTGAAAATTCAATCCCATGACATTGAGTTGGAGTACCGAAAGGGGAAAAATAACATTTTGGCTGATTGTCTCTCTAGGTCCATTGAAACGCTAGGCACGATAACAATAGACCCCGAATACCAAGAACTTCTGGATCGTATTAGGCAAAGACCCTTTGATTATCCTGATTTCAGAATCGTCGATGATCAGATCTTTAAGTTTGTTAAAATGTCTGGGAAACTTGAGGATAGTAGATTCCAATGGAAGCTCTATCCCCCAAGGTCTAAAAGACTCGAGGTCATAAAGGAGACTCACGACACAGCGCACCTTGGTGCTGAGAAAACGACATCAGCGGTTAAGGAACGTTATTTCTGGCCCTCAATGGGCGTAGAAATCAAAAAGTTTTGTCGAAGTTGCCTTTTATGCCAAACAAGCAAAGCAACAAACAAAAATACCACACCCCCAATGGCAGAACAGAAAAAAGTTGTACAATATCCATGGCAATTCTTGGCCATGGATTATGTAGGCCCACTTCCGGCATCAGGCCGCAGTAGAAACACTTGCCTTTTGGTCGTTACGGACCTTTTTACGAAGTTCGTCATTGTGCAGCCCTTCCGACAGGCCACGGCAGATACATTAGTACAATTCGTCGAAAACTCCCTGTTCCTACTCTTTGGAGTACCTGAGGTAGTCCTGTCAGATAACGGTACACAGTTTACTTCAAAGCAGTTCCAATCCTTACTGGCAAAGTACCACGTGAATCATTGGCGGACTCCAAACTATCATCCGCAGATCAATGATACGGAGAGGGTGAATCGCGTGATCACCACTGCGATCCGCGCTTCCATCAAAAATGGTCATACTGAATGGTCCAACAACATTCAGCAAATCGCCAATGCTGTCAGAAATTCAGTTCACGAAGCCACACACTACACCCCCTACTTCGTTTTGTTTGGTCGCAACATGGTTTCCGATGGTAGAGAATACAGGAAGTTACGAGATTTGAACTCTACAGAAGACCACCAGCTTAAAACTGATGAAAGGGAAAAACTGCTTGAAGATGTCAGGAGTAATCTTAAGAAGGCATATGAAAAACACGCGTCTTATTACAATCTTCGCTCCAATACAAATTGCCCAACATATGAGGAAGGTGAAAAAGTCTTGAAGAAAAACATGGAGCAATCAGACAAAGGCAACAAGTTCTGCTCTAAATTAGCACCAAAATATGTCCAGGCAGTGGTCAAGAAGGTGGTAGGAAGCCACTGCTACGATCTCGAAGACCCCAGTGGGAAAAGATTAGGAATCTTCAATTGTAAATTTTTGAAGAAATTGGTTCAATAGAACTGATTTCTTCGTTGGTCAAGCTATGTAGCTCTCAGTTTAGTTGAGTAGTAACAATTGCGCCATGATGCTTAAAAGCTCTGGTTGCAGCGGAAACGCTTGCCACCGTTTGTGAAGTTTAGCATCAGACCTAGTCTGATGCCGCCCCCACAAAAACTCTATCTACTGGGGGAATCCTTGGGCAAGGACATTCGTTCTAGCCCAAGAAGAAACTTCACAAATGAGTTGGTCAATGTTAACTTTTGACCGCCTTAGGATGGTAAATTCTATTTCAATTAGGTTTGTTCTGCAAATGCCTACACACCAAACGCTTTCAGCAATATTTTGCTGAATTTTGCCGAGCTGAAGGGTTCAGCAATATTTTTTGCTGAACTTTCGGCAAAGTTTGCTGAATTTCAGCAAAACGTTACTGGTGATCAGCAGAGTTTACTGAACAAATCAGCAAAATTTTGCTGAATTTCAGCAAAATGTTTACTGAAACCTTCAGCTCAGCAAAATTCAGCAAAATTTTGCTGAAACTCTCAAACGATTTTTGGTGTGTATCCCCTCGACCAGAAGACAGAGGGAGTCCTTGATTATCAAGGACGATGACCTTTTTGCCAGAAACTCTGAGCTGAGAAAGCGTTGACGAGAAGTACTTGATTGGAAGGTGAAAGCGTGAGTCTGAGTTTGGGGATGCTCAGACGCTGATCGCGAAATAGACTCTGTTGCCCAGAAATGGGTCGATAAAGAAGAGCTAATCTAGTCAATCGAGCTGTCAGAACAACCGAAGTTGCAAATTGAATTTAAAGTACTAAGGAGTAAATTGTAAATACTTTTCCCATTGTAAATAGTCTTCTAGTTCGTAAAATGATCAAACTTGACGTTTTTAAAATTGTATATATCAAATATGACCAATCAAGGGTATTTCTTTCATTGATGGATGTTAGCATGTAGTGCACATCGAGTCTTAAAGCTAGTTTAGTACTTAAGGCTAAAAGCTTTATTTCTCCTGTAAATATCATTGTTTGCTTGCTTGTTTATTTATTTATTTATTTATTTATCAGATGATTTATTTACCTTATTCTAGTTGTTTGTTGTGTATAGTATTTATTAGATGCATTATTTATAGTTTAAGAGATGCTCTATTCTTTTTTACATGTATTTATTAATTTATTTATTAGATGATTTATTTATTTAGTTGATTATGAAGATGTTTATTTATTTATTTATTTATTTGTTTGTTATTTATTCTCGTTATGGTCGATTAGTTATCCCGATCTGCATGCAAATTTGTGACGTCATCGTTTTCCTGGTTAGCGGTTAACCATCGCTAGAACCATTTCGTTGCTTGTCGCCGTCTGAGTAACCCTAAAAAGAAAAACAAAGAAAAAGTACATGAACGATTACAGATTATCAAATGGAACGATACTTATCTGATTCCGTGTAGATCTGGTCATCCCGCATCCAACGTAACTCGTACAATTCCGTCCATATATCGTCCAGCAAACAATCTTCAATTTTAGGCCGTTTCCTTCCGATCCATCGTTCGTCGTGTGTTTTCGATGTTGTCGTTGTTGCACCTCTTCTGTTACCTAGAATTATAAATTTAAACACGTCATACATGTACCTTTCACAAGATTATGGATGGTCAAGTTACTTTTTCGATAAATTTCACTAAACCACGTAAAATTCCAGTAAAAATCCGCAAAATGTATCACTTCCACCGAACTATAAACAAACAACTACAGCAGTCCACCTTTTTTTTGACGTTTCAATGGTTCACTGTGAGTTATCGATGAACAGATTCAGGGTTCATGAGTTTCGTGGTGTCACTCACTTCTTACAGGTTTTGGTGAGTCATGCTCGATGCCTGACGTGAGAAACAGTACAGAAGTGGGATGTTGGAGTACTGCGGCATATTCCGTATGTGGGATCAAGTTATGCTATGAAAGCGCTCTCTTCCTAGCCAATGTATTGGTATTGAAGACGATGCGTAATCATATGCGCTTTAGAGTTTAAGTTATAACGTTTGTTCTTAGAAAGCTTTTTAGTCAGGGAGTAGCCTTGATGGTCGATCTAAGAGCAAACAGTGAGGCGAATTCAGAATGAAGTAGTATTTCCATCATCAGGTATGGGGTAGCTTCATGGCTGAATGAGTCGGTTATGTTGAGTGGTAGTAGTTGAGGTCGTCATGAATCAATATCCAAGTGATTTTGATGTCTATGATGTTGTGGTTGAAGGTGTTGATACTGAATTTGTTTATTGATCTCTCCAATGAACCAAAGATCCGTACTATAGTGTAAATTTCGAGACCCAATTCATTGTAAATAATAAGTAGTTTTCAGTTTAACGCATGTAGAGCTTGTGATATATTTGTTGATTCTTTTTCTTATTTATACATTTAGGTGTTTATGTTTGTTGATTTGTTGTAAATATATCTGTGTATATGTCATTTATTGATGCATTTACATAGTTATTTACTTATTTATTTATTTATTTATTTATTTATTTATTTATTTATTTATTTATTTATTTATTTATTTATTTATTTATTTATTTATTTATATTTTTGATGTGTTTGTTGCATATTTTGGAAAGTTGTACATAGATTTACACATTATTTACAAATTTATTTATATTTATTAATTATTTATGTGTAGTTTGTGTAGAGCTTTATTTACAATGTAGGTGTCTCATTTTTTGAAATTCTGTGATATAGTAAGGCTTGCCCTTACGAAAATTTGGTTGTACTCCTACAACCAAATTTTCGTAAAACAAGTCCAGTGTTATGTAGCGGTATTTGATAGAGATCCAATAAATTATGTTTATCTTATGAGGAAGCGAAGCAAAACGAATAGCAATATATAGTCAATATCATTTACAACGAACAGCAGTATATTTCATTACTTGCATGCAATAATGAATTTAGATCACTCACGAATAAACCCAGTTTGCTCCGCGGAAGTTATCGTTCACTCACTTGGAGCGTACATAACTCATCTCACCAAACATGCGCCAGGGTCCGTTGGGATTGAGTAACATCTCCCGTCGGGATCACTTGTCGTTTCTTTTAAAATAATAAGACGTGAATGTAAAGAATTGAACCGAGCTAGCTTAATGCGAAATGCTTGAGAGGGAAAAGGACAAAATCACTGATCGGCTCAAAGGGTAATCGGGAACCGACTTTTGATAAGATCGTTCCTCGATTTCCGGTACGAAGGCCAAAACCCGAAATACGGCTTTACTGAGGCATCTCAAGTTCTGTCTCGTCCACTTTGATCTGACCCGTGGAAGAGGCAGGAGTGTGAAGTCTTTTTATAAGTAGTTTCGCGGTGTGATTGTTCAAGGTCTGTAAAACGTGAGAAGTGTCTTGTGATCAGTGCATTAATTGTTAGATATTTCCCTCCCGATAGGTATATAGTGCTAAAGTAATTAATTAGCTAGGTTGTGCGGTGCTGTGCGTGATTGCCAAAGTTAAGAAAAGGTAAGAAGATAATGAACGCTTCCTGAACAAAAACCTCACCCCGTCGAATAGCCGTTCGACGGCTTTTTATTTGCTAGTTTCGTTTCCCGCACCACCAACCTCCCCGCTCGACACACCGCACCGATTTACGCCAGAATTCCACACTTCTGACCCCACGCGCCAGCTTCGAAGTTTCCTAACTGCCGGCCGGAGTTAGAAGGGAGTTTGCGTCGTCACCATCGCACTCCATCAGAGCGATTTTCCCGCCGTGACGCAGAATTCACTGCGCCAGCGGCCCTCCCGGCGTCACCAACCGGCGCCATTCATTCGCGGCCCCCTTTTGTTCATCCGCGTGGGCCAGCGTCGCCGAGGCGACGCGAAGGACGGGGCGACGGTACCGGCAATGCAGAGACGGTAAAGCAGAACCGACTGTAAGTAGACCGCCACTATTTCTATATTGATGGAAGAAGCCAAGTGAAGATTGTGTGAGAGTGGGAAGCGTTCGAGAAGCTAAAAATAGATTGATAGGAAAGTAGAAATCCGCACAGATAGGAGAGAGTAATAGGGAGAGGAAAAGTGAGAGTTTTGAAAATGTGAAGTGGGTACCCGAGTAGAAATGTAAGACGGATAGAATAAATGTTATTAGAAGTTTTGGTGTTTCTCTAAATGTTTGCAAGTTATTGTGTTAGTTTGAGTCTCCCGTTATTGATGCACTGATTGAAGGATAGTTTTCACGTTTCGTTCTTTTGTTGTTGTAGTTTTGTTGAAGTGTTGTTACTCCAAGTCGGACTGCTTGGGATACTCAGTCCTCCATTTCGGTCCTGAAGCGTGTAGGTAATTGTGGTCGAGACGGACTTGGCCGGTGATGAGATCAGTCGTCCACGTGCCTTCGGTATCGGTAGGAAGTCGCGTTTCCGGTTATTATTTGGGTCGGTCAGTCGATAGCGTTTTGAGTACTTTTTAAACGTGGGATATTTTGCTAGCTCGTTCGGTAGTTTGATTCAAAACTGAACTCGCCCTGAGGTTTGAGTTTGCCGGGCAACTTAGAACGACAGGTGGTCCTCTTCGGAGGTGGCGCATAAGCCACTTGTTTTCCCTTCAACCCGAAGCCCTAGTATAAATTCCCTGAGCCGCCTCGTGCCGGCTACAAGTTCTACCACACAAATTCAGTGAACTGGCCTCAAGTCTTTGCCCTTAGAAGATGCCTTGGGGTCTAAACTTAAGGTTTAGGAGGGAGACATTCACTTTCTATCGGGCAGTTTTTGCCAAATGACGATTTAGGGTGAGTTTCCTGTATACAAGGAAAGTGGTTGTTAAATGTCAAACAGTTCTACCACACAGAATCAGTGAACTGGCCTCAAGTCTTTGCCCTTAGTAGATGCCTTGGGGTCTAAACTTAAGGTTTAGGAGGGAGACGTTCACTTTCTATCGGGCAGTTTTTGCCAAATGACGATTTAGGGTGAGTTTCCTGTATACTAGGAAAAGTGGTTGTTAAAAGTCAAACATTTTTCCTACATGAAATCAGTGAACTGGCCTCAAGTCTTTGCCCTTAGTAGATGCCTTGGGGTTTAAACTTAAGGTTTAGGAGAAAGACGTTCACTTTCTATCGGGCAGTTTTTGCCAAATGACGATTTAGGGTGGGTTACCCATATACAAGGAAAGTGGTTGTTAAATGTCAAACAGTTCTACCGCACAGAATCAGTGAACTGGCCTCAAGTCTTTGCCCTTAGTAGATGCCTTGGGGTCTAAACTTAAGGTTTAGGAGGGAGACGTTCACTTTCTATCGGGCAGTTTTTGCCAAATGACGATTTAGGGTGAGTTTCCTGTATACTAGGAAAAGTGGTTGTTAAAAGTCAAACATTTTTCCTACATGCAATCAGTGAACTGGCCTCAAGTCTTTGCCCTTAGTAGATGCCTTGGGGTTTAAACTTAAGGTTTAGGAGAAAGACGTTCACTTTCTATCGGGCAGTTTTTGCCAAATGACGATTTAGGGTGGGTTACCCATATACAAGGAAAGTGGTTGTTAAATGTCAAACAGTTCTACCGCACAGAATCAGTGAACTGGCCTCAAGTCTTTGCCCTTAGTAGATGCCTTGGGGTCTAAACTTAAGGTTTAGGAGGGAGACGTTCACTTTCTATCGGGCAGTTTTTGCCAAATGACGATTTAGGGTGAGTTTCCTGTATACTAGGAAAAGTGGTTGTTAAAAGTCAAACATTTTTCCTACATGCAATCAGTGAACTGGCCTCAAGTCTTTGCCCTTAGTAGATGCCTTGGGGTTTAAACTTAAGGTTTAGGAGAAAGACGTTCACTTTCTATCGGGCAGTTTTTGCCAAATGACGATTTAGGGTGGGTTACCCATATACAAGGAAAGTGGTTGTTAAATGTCAAACAGTTCTACCGCACAGAATCAGTGAACTGGCCTCAAGTCTTTGCCCTTAGTAGATGCCTTGGGGTCTAAACTTAAGGTTTAGGAGGGAGACGTTCACTTTCTATCGGGCAGTTTTTGCCAAATGACGATTTAGGGTGAGTTTCCTGTATACTAGGAAAAGTGGTTGTTAAATGTCAAACAGTTCTACCGCACAGAATCAGTGAACTGGCCTCAAGTCTTTGCCCTTAGTAGATGCCTTGGGGTTTAAACTTAAGGTTTAGGAGAAAGACGTTCACTTTCTATCGGGCAGTTTTTGCCAAATGACGATTTAGGGTGGGTTACCCATATACAAGGAAAGTGGTTGTTAAATGTCAAACAGTTCTACCGCACAGAATCAGTGAACTGGCCTCAAGTCTTTGCCCTTAGTAGATGCCTTGGGGTCTAAACTTAAGGTTTAGGAGAAAGACGTTCACTTTCTATCGGGCAGTTTTTGCCAAATGACGATTTAGGGTGGGTTACCCATATACAAGGAAAGTGGTTGTTAAAAGTCAAACATTTTTCGTACATGAAATCAGTGAACTGGCCTCAAGTCTTTGCCCTTAGAAGATGACTTGGGGTCTAAACTTAAGGATTAGGAGGGAGACGTTCACTTTCTATCGGGCAGTTTTTGCCAAATGACGATTTAGGGTGGGTTACCCATATACAAGGAAAGTGGTTGTTAAAAGTCAAACATTTTTCCTACATGAAATCAGCGAACTGGCCTCAAGTCTTTGCTCTTAGTAGATGACTTGGGGTCTAAACTTAAGGTTTAGGAGGGAGACGTTCACTTTCTATCGGGCAGTTTTTGCCAAATGACGATTTAGGGTGGGTTACCCATATACAAGGAAAAGTGGTTGTTAAAAGTCAAACAGTTGTACCACACAAATTCAGTGAACTGGCCTCAAGTCTTTGCCCTTAGTAGATGACTTGGGGTCTTAACTTAAGGTTTAGGAGGGAGACGTTCACTTTCTATCGGGCAGTTTTTGTCAAATGACGATTTAGGGTGGGTTACCCAAATACAAGGAAAAGTGGTTGTTAAAAGTCAAACAGTTGTACCACACAAATTCAGTGAACTGGCCTCAAGTCTTTGCCCTTAGTAGATGACTTGGGGTCTTAACTTAAGGTTTAGGAGGGAGACGTTCACTTTCTATCGGGCAGTTTTTGTCAAATGACGATTTAGGGTGGGTTACCCATATACAAGGAAAAGTGGTTGTTAAAAGTCAAACAGTTCTACCACACAAATTCAGTGAACTGGCCTCAAGTCTTTGCCCTTAGTAGATGACTTGGGGTCTTAACTTAAGGTTTAGGAGGGAGACATTCACTTTCTATCGGGCAGTTTTTGCCAAATGACGATTTAGGGTGGGTTACCCATATACAAGGAAAAGTGGTTGTTAAAAGTCAAACATTTTTCCTACATGAAATCAGCGAACTGGCCTCAAGTCTTTGCTCTTAGTAGATGACTTGGGGTCTAAACTTAAGGTTTAGGAGGAAGACGTTCACTTTCTATCGGGCAGTTTTTGCCAAATGACGATTTAGGGTGGGTTACCCATATACAAGGAAAAGTGGTTGTTAAAAGTCAAACAGTTCTACCACACAAATTCAGTGAACTGGCCTCAAGTCTTTGCCCGTAGTAGATGACTTGGGGTCTTAACTCAAGGTTTAGGAGGGAGACATTCACTTTCTATCGGGCAGTTTTTGCCAAATGACGATTTAGGGTGAGTTTCCTGTATACTAGGAAAAGTGGTTGTTAAATGTCAAACAGTTCTACCACACAGAATCAGTGAACTGGCCTCAAGTCTTTGCCCTTAGTAGATGCATTGGGGTCTAAACTTAAGGTTTAGGAGGGAGACGTTCACTTTCTAACGGGCAGTTTTTGCCAAATGACGATTCAGGGTGGCGTTATCCATATACAAGGAAAAGTGGTTGTTAAAAGTCAAACAGTTCTACCACACAAATTCAGTGAACTGGCCTCAAGTCTTTGCCCTTAGTAGATGCCTTGGGGTCTTAACTTAAGGTTTTGGAGGGAGACGTTCACTTTCTATCGGGCAGTTTTTGCCAAATGACGATTTAGGGTGGGTTACCCATATACAAGGAAAGTGGTTGTTAAAAGTCAAACATTTTTCCTACATGAAATCAGCGAACTGGCCTCAAGTCTTTGCCCTTAGTAGATGCCTTGAGGTCTAAACTTAAGGTTTAGGAGGGAGACGTTCACTTTCTATCGGGCAGTTTTTGCCAAATGACGATTTAGGGTGGGTTACCCATATACAAGGAAAAGTGGTTGTTAAAAGTCAAACAGTTCTATCACACAAATTCATTGAACTGGCCTCAAGTCTTTGCCATTAGAAGATGACTTGGGGTCTAAACTTAAGGTTTAGGAGGAAGACGTTCACTTTCTATCGGGCAGTTTTTGCCAAATGACGATTTAGGGTGAGCTACCTGTATAGTAGGAAAAGTGGTTGTTAAATGTCAAACAGTTCTACCACACAGAATCAGTGAACTGGCCTCAAGTCTTTGCCCTTAGTAGATGCCTTGGGGTCTAAACTTAAGGTTTAGGAGGGAGACGTTCACTTTCTATCGGGCAGTTTTTGCCAAATGACGATTTAGGGTGGGTTACCCATATACAAGGAAAAGTGGTTGTTAAAAGTCAAACAGTTCTATCACACAAATTCATTGAACTGGCCTCAAGTCTTTGCCCTTAGTAGATGCCTTGGGGTCTAAACTTAAGGTTTAGGAGGGAGAAATTCACTTTCTATCGGGCAGTTTTTGCCAAATGACGATTTAGGGTGAGTTTCCTGTATACTAGGAAAAGTGGTTGTTAAATGTCAAACAGTTCTACCACACAGAATCAGTGAACTGGCCTCAAATCTTTGCCCTTAGTAGATGCCTTGGGGTCTAAACTTAAGGTTTAGGAGGGAGACGTTCACTTTCTATCGGGCAGTTTTTGCCAAATGACGATTTAGGGTGGGTTACCCATATACAAGGAAAAAGGTTGTTAAAAGTCAAACATTTTTCCTACATGAAATCAGTAAACTGGCCTCAAGTCTTTGCCCTTAGAAGATGATCTGGGGTCTAAACTTAAGGTTTAGGAGGGAGACGTTCACTTTCTATCGGGCAGTTTTTGCCAAATGACGATTTAGGGTGGGTTACCCATATACAAGGAAAAGTGGTTGTTAAAAGTCAAACAGTTCTACCACACAAATTCAGTGAACTGGCCTCAAGTCTTTGCCCTTAGAAGATGCCTTGGGGTCTAAACTTAAGGTTTAGGAGGGAGACATTCACTTTCTATCGGGCAGTTTTTGCCAAATGACGATTTAGGGTGAGTTTCCTGTATACAAGGAAAGTGGTTGTTAAATGTCAAACAGTTCTACCACACAGAATCAGTGAACTGGCCTCAAGTCTTTGCCCTTAGTAGATGCCTTGGGGTCTAAACTTAAGGTTTAGGAGGGAGACGTTCACTTTCTATCGGGCAGTTTTTGCCAAATGACGATTTAGGGTGAGTTTCCTGTATACTAGGAAAAGTGGTTGTTAAAAGTCAAACATTTTTCCTACATGAAATCAGTGAACTGGCCTCAAGTCTTTGCCCTTAGTAGATGCCTTGGGGTTTAAACTTAAGGTTTAGGAGAAAGACGTTCACTTTCTATCGGGCAGTTTTTGCCAAATGACGATTTAGGGTGGGTTACCCATATACAAGGAAAGTGGTTGTTAAATGTCAAACAGTTCTACCGCACAGAATCAGTGAACTGGCCTCAAGTCTTTGCCCTTAGTAGATGCCTTGGGGTCTAAACTTAAGGTTTAGGAGGGAGACGTTCACTTTCTATCGGGCAGTTTTTGCCAAATGACGATTTAGGGTGAGTTTCCTGTATACTAGGAAAAGTGGTTGTTAAAAGTCAAACATTTTTCCTACATGAAATCAGTGAACTGGCCTCAAGTCTTTGCCCTTAGTAGATGCCTTGGGGTTTAAACTTAAGGTTTAGGAGAAAGACGTTCACTTTCTATCGGGCAGTTTTTGCCAAATGACGATTTAGGGTGGGTTACCCATATACAAGGAAAGTGGTTGTTAAATGTCAAACAGTTCTACCGCACAGAATCAGTGAACTGGCCTCAAGTCTTTGCCCTTAGTAGATGCCTTGGGGTCTAAACTTAAGGTTTAGGAGGGAGACGTTCACTTTCTATCGGGCAGTTTTTGCCAAATGACGATTTAGGGTGAGTTTCCTGTATACTAGGAAAAGTGGTTGTTAAATGTCAAACAGTTCTACCGCACAGAATCAGTGAACTGGCCTCAAGTCTTTGCCCTTAGTAGATGCCTTGGGGTCTAAACTTAAGGTTTAGGAGGGAGACGTTCACTTTCTATCGGGCAGTTTTTGCCAAATGACGATTTAGGGTGGGTTACCCATATACAAGGAAAAGTGGTTGTTAAAAGTCAAACAGTTCTACCACACAAATTCAGTGAACTGGCCTCAAGTCTTTGCCCTTAGTAGATGAATTGGGGTCTAAACTTAAGGTTTAGGAGGGAGACATTCACTTTCTATCGGGCAGTTTTTGCCAAATGACGATTTAGGGTGGGTTACCCATATACAAGGAAAGTGGTTGTTAAAAGTCAAACATTTTCCCTACATGAAATCAGTGAACTGGCCCCAAATCACATTAGTATTCTATCAGAGGTGATCTTTTGCGGATATGCTACATTTTTCATGTGATGCTACATTTTTCATGTCATGCAACAACTTTCATGGCATGCACTTTTTGTATCATGCAACATTATTGTTATAAGTGACATACAACCAATACTATTACTCTCATGAAGGTGACATCCCAAGTAACCACGATGCTGGAAGCCTCATTGTATGCTGATATACGGTGCATTTAGAGCAAACATTAGTTTACATGCAAACTTAAAGTTGATTTAAAGTGGAAATGGGCAATTATGCGACTGCTCCAAGATTATACCAGTTTAATCTTAATTTGATTCTATAATTGCCCACTTCCACTTTAAATCAACCTTAAGTTTGCATGTAAAGTAATGATTGCACTAAATACACCGTATATCTGCATGCAATAAGGCTTCAGCACCGTGGTTACTTGGGATTTTACAGGCATGCAACATTTTCCATGCGATGCTACAATTTTCATATCTGCAACATGTCAGCTACATTCTTTCTATTGTTTGACATCCTACCCACATTAGTATTCTATCAGAGGTGATCTTTTGCGGACATGCTACATTTTTCTTGTGATGCTACATTTTTCATGTCATGCAACAACTTTAATGGCATACACCTTTTGTATCATGCAACATTATTGTTATAAGTGACATACAACCAATACTAGTATTCTCATGAAGGTGACATTTTACAGGCATGCAACGTTTTCCATGCGATGCAACAATTTTCATATCAGCAACATGTCAGCTACATTCTTTCTATTGTTTGACATCCTACCCACATTAGTATTCTATCAGAGGTGATCTTTTGCGGACATGCTACATTTTTCTTGTGATGCTATATTTTTCATGTCATGCAACAACTTTCATGGCATGCACTTTTTGTATCATGCAACATTATTGTTATAAGTGACATACAACCAATACTAGTATTCTCATGAAGGTGACATTTTACAGGCATGCAACGTTTTCCATGCGATGCAACAATTTTCATATCTGCAACATGTCAGCTACATTCTCTCTATTGTTTGACATCCTACCCACATTAGTATTCTATCAGAGGTGATCTTTTGCGGACATGCTACATTTTTCTTGTGATGCTACATTTTTCATGTCATGCAACAACTTTAATGGCATACACCTTTTGTATCATGCAACATTATTGTTATAAGTGACATACAACCAATACTAGTACTCTCATGAAGGTGACATTTTGGAGGCATGCAACATTTTTCATGAGATGCAACATTCTCAATGTCATGCAACGTGTTTTATATCGTGCAACATTTTTAATATCGCATGACACTACATCGCATGACGCCTACATAGGTATTCTTATGGAGGTAACGTTTTGCAGCATGCAACATTTTTTTTGGCTATGTAACCATACCATGCAACATTTTTCATAGCAATGCAACTTTTTCACGTTGCGCAACATTTTCAGTTGTTGCGATGGATCGGACACATGTTTTACAGGATTAATCTTTTATCGGTACAAAGTCACCCCTTTGTTCAAGTACGGTACAAAAACTGGTTGTTAGATTCCCACCAACCAGTAGAAACACGGAAAAATAAAACTGGTTGATGAAAGCTGGTTGTTAGATTCACAGAAGTAAAAATGTATGCTTCGTAACTGCGGCTTGCGTGTTATGTTTTTTGAGTTGTTGTTTACGTCGACAGACAAGAACCATAGATCGTTAATTAAACATACTCGTTGAAGTTTAAAATATACCCACGTTGAATTCATACGAAAAGGTTGTGTAAAATAACTGAACGTAAAATGAGTACTTTTCACTTTCGTTAGCAATCCATGGACGTGAATGCAATTTAGAGCATATTGGATTCAGTTCGAGTTTGGTTTGAATTGGTTTTGGAAGTGGATTGTATTGGATTTGATTGAATTGGGTTTGACATTTGAGTGGATTTGGATTGGATTTGGATTGGATTTGGATTGGATTTGGATTGGATTTGGATTGGATTTGGATTGAATTTGGATTGGATTTGGATTAGATTTGAATTGGATTTGGATTGGATTAGGATTGGATTTGGATTGGATTTGGATTGGATTTGGATTGGATTTGGATTGGATTTGGATTGGATTTGGATTGGATTTGGATTGGGTTTGGATTGGATTTGGATTGGATTTGGATTGGATTTGGATTGGATTTGGATTGGATTTGGATTGGATTTGGATTGGATTTGGATTGGATTTGGATTGGATTTGGATTGGATTTGGATTGGATTTGGATTGGATTTGGATTGGATTTGGATTGGATTTGGATTGGATTTGGATTGGATTTGGATTGGATTTGGATTGGATTTGGATTGGATTTGGATTGGATTTGGATTGGATTTGCATTGGATTTGGATTGGATTTGGATTGGATTTGGATTGGATTTGGATTGGATTTGGATTGGATTGGATTTGGATTTGATTTGGATTGGATTTGGATTGGATTTGGATTGGATTTGGATTGGATTTGGATTAGATTTGGATTGGTTTTGGATTGGTTTTGGATTGGATTTGGATTGGATTGGTTTCGGATTGGATTTGGATTGGATTTTGATTGGATTTGGATTGGATTTGGATTGGATGTGGATTGGATTTGGATTGGATTTGGATTGGATTTGGATTGGATTTGGATTGGATTTGGATTGGATTTGGATTGGATTTGGATTGGATTTGGATTGGATTTGGATTGGATTTGGATTGGATTTGGATTGGATTTGGATTGGATTTGGATTGGATTTGGATTGGATTTGGATTGGATTTGGATTGAATTTGGATTGGATTTGGATTGGATTTGGATTGGATTTGGATTGGATTTGGATTGGATTTGGATTGGATTTGGATTGGATTTGGATTGGATTTGGATTGGATTGGATTTGGATTTGATTTGGATTGGATTTGGATTGGTTTTGGATTGGTTTTGGATTGGATTATGATTTGATTTTGATTGGACTTGGATTGGATTTGGATTGGATTGGATTTGGATTGGATTTAGATTGGATTTGGATTTGATTTGGATTGGATTTGGATTGGATTTGGATTGGATTTGGATTGGATTTGAATTGGATTTGGATTGGATTTGGATTGGATTTAAGATTGGATTTGGATTGGATTTGGATTGGATTTGGATTGGATTTGGATTGGATTTGGATTGGATTTGGATTGGATTTGGATTGGATTTGGATTGGATTTGGATTGGATTTGGATTGGATTTGGATTGGATTTGGATTGGATTTGGATTGGATTTGGATTGGATTTGGATTGGATTTGGATTGGATTTGGATTGGATTTGGATTGGATTTGGATTGGATTTGGATTGGATTTGGATTTGATTTGGATTTGATTTGGATTGGATTTGGATTGGATTTGGATTGGATTTGGATTGGATTTGGATTGGATTTGAATTGGATTTGGACTGGATTTGGATTGGATTTGGATTGGATTTGGATTTAGATTGGAGTTCGATAGAATTTGGATTGGATTTGAATTGGATTTGGACTGGATTTGGATTGGATTTGGATTGGATTTGGATTTAGATTGGAGTTCGATAGAATTTGGATTGGATTTGGATTTGGATTGGATTTGGATTGGATTTGGATTGGATTTGGATTGGATTTGGATTGGATTTGGATTGGATTTGGATTGGATTTGGATTGGATTTGGATTGGATTTGGATTGGATTTGGATTGGATTTGAATTGGATTTGGATTGCATTTGGATTGGATTTGGATTGGATTTGGTTTGGATTTGGATTGGATTTTAATTGGATTTGGATTGGATTTCGATTGGATTTCGATTGGATTTTGATTGGATTTGGATTTGGATTGGATTTGGATTTGGATTGGATTTGGATTGAATTCGAATGGGATTTGGATTGGATTTATGTAGATTGGATTGGATTTGGATTTGGATTGGATTTGTATTGGATTTTTATTGGATTTGGATTTGTTTTGGATTGGATTTGAATTGGATTTCAATTGGAATTGTGATTGGAATTAGATATGGATTGTATTTTGATTGGATTTGGATTAGATTTAATTTTCATTTGGATTTGGATTTGGTTTGGATTGTATTTGGTTTGGATTTAAATTCGATTTGGATTGGATCATTGCACATAGTGGTTTCTGCTTTTAGTAGTGTTGCGTGTACGAACACGCTGCATTACACGAACACCATGGTGTGCAATTGAGTTACTGGTGGAAAATAGTAAACAAAGATCAGCTGTTCCCAGCAAAATCAGCATTAGTGTTCGTGACACCGCGCTGCGAAACCACTATGAGTCTCTTGTGGGCATTGACCAATCCAAATTCCTGTGTGGTAGTGGTTTGTGTTCAGATTTCCCGTGTTAATCTATCTGTAAGAACTTTGTAAACATCTTTTGTTCTTACGTATATGGATAGCCTTGCATTAGGTTTAGTGAGACATTTTTTGGACAACTCAATGACGGGCCACTGACGCTACGCTGCCGATCACTGCGTAAAATCTTCGCGTCCGTTTGAGAAGAGCTTTAAAACTTTGTCAACAAACAGTGATGCACTGTCGCTGTCAGTGCAGCAAATTTTTTCGTCCCTGCTCGTCTGTGTTCTACAAAAACTCATTTTTTAGCAATTATTTGTGGGTTTTTCGTGAAAATTTTGTGTTTCCAATGTAATCTAGTGTTTGGGCATCCCCGGAAACATGACCTCATCGATCAGAGTGAAAACCGAACCGGTAGCAGCTTGGGAAAGTTTCGACACCGTTTGTCGTCTGTGCATGAGCGAAGAGTCTCTTGGCGACGTGTTCAGGGAAGAGGGCCTGGTCCAATGGATATGGGACTATCTCGCGATTTTGGTAATGTATATGATTTGGGATTGTATTGTTAAAATAAATCTAACATGAGAAGTTTTTGTTCAGGTATCCAGGGAGGACCGCTTGAGTCGAGTCGTCTGCACCATCTGCCGAATACAGCTTACTGAATTTCATCGGTTCCGGATTCGATGCCAGGATGTGCAAGGCACTTTGCTGTTCACGATTCGGCAAGAGGACAAGCGTAGTATGTATTTAGGTTCCGACCCGGGAAACTTGGACAGCCGCCATCGGGCGTGCCGATTGTGTATGAGTGAAGAATCGCTCGGCAGCGTATTTAAACAGGAAGGCCTTCATGAGTTGATGTTGGATTATCTCTCGATTGTGTTGTACTGCGAGGACCGCCTCAGTCACAATATCTGTGCTATCTGTCGATGGCAGCTGACCGAGTTCCATCAGTTTCGGATTCGTTGTCAGGAGGTGCAAAGCGTTCTCCAATCTCGGATGCTGGCTGGGAACTCTGGAGTCCAACAAGTCGAGCCCTTGAGAAACTCGACAATCAAGTCTGAAGCTACGTCTTGGTTGGAACCAGTTGAAGCAGGTAATGCGTCAGGAAGCACGCGTGTCGAGACCTATGTTGAAACGAGGTAAGTGTAGGATAATAGGATCTGTATTATTAAAATCGGAGGTTTGCAGATCGTGTACTGTGGTTCACTTGGTACATATAACGCAAAGGCATATAAAAAGCTCCACGATAAACAAAACATTCTTTCTTCACTTTAAAATTTTAATTATTGATCAAGTTATTTTAATCAGTGAACAGCTCAAATCATGCCTTTTTTTCTGCATAACCTACTATTTAAATGACGGATTTGATGAATATTTTACTGAAACATTGGCGACACTAATCCTCTCAACTTGAAAAGGATTAGTCTTAACGTCTCAGTTCAACGTTTCAAATAAAATAACCTGGCTGAAACCATTTGAATAACAGTTTCTTCAGTTCCAGAGACTTTTCGAAACAAGAAATCGAAGATGGGTCAGTAAATGTATATGACCAGCAAAAACCGAGCGACTTGGATACAAATAATCAAATAGTAAATGAAACTATAAACGTAAAAACTGAACCGTTTGATGAAGTTAACATTTGTATCGAAGAAAACAAGGCGGCTGAGATGCAACCCGCCATGGTGTACATACCATCTGACATAGTAACCAAGCAGGAAACAACGAGTCCTGCAGAAAATCACCTTGATTCTGAAACTGAGCCTCCCAATGATACGGAAGATTCTATTGTTGTCGAGGAAGTAAAAATTGAACCTCGTCCAAAGAAACCTCCGTATAGACCAAAGGAACTAATATCCCCGTGCTATTTGTGCGAGAGAGTTTGTAAAACCAAAGACAAACTAAAACGCCACATTAAGATCGTTCACGGGCCAAGGCTGCACGAGTGTCAGATTTGCAACTTTAAGGCTTCTTTGAAGTAAGTTTCTGTTTCTCGTCGTGATTTGTTGAAATTTTAAAATTAATTTGTTTTTTCTTCTTACAGCCGGGATCTAAGAAAGCATTTACAGACCAAGCTACATTTCAAAAAATTGCATGAATCTCTTGGGGATGAGGCTTTCGCAGTGCCCGTTCAAAGCAAAAAAGTGAGCGACAGTGAGCAATCTGCTAATGAACCGGAAGTACAAGTAAAGGAAGAGATATCGGAAGTTCAAGTAAAGGAAGAGATACCGGAAGTTCAAATTAAGCAAGAGATAGAACAATCCAATGATAACGAGGATGAAGAAACGTTGATCGAGGAAATGAAATCGGATAGCATGGGCGGCTCGGATGGTAACGAACCATCGAATCAGACGGAATCAGAAGGACAGCAGTTGCAGTGTGATGTTTGCCACAAAATGTTCCCCATGGATAGGGAGAAATTGCTGAACCACAAGTGGTATGCCCATGGATTCAACAAGTTCGAGTGTCCCATATGCGGAAGGCCATTTTTGCTGCAGTAAGTAGTTTAGAACACCATGTGATAAATATATGGGCGACCCAATGAATACTGAATTCCAGATTTCGAATGCAACTTCATATGCGTACACACGAAGGACCGAAAAGCCGAGGGAAGCAAAAGGACCAAGAAGACCCAACCATTGCCAAACCATTCAAATGTGAAGTATGCCAGGAGGAATTCCGGCTCAAAAAGACATACAACTATCACAGGAGGCAAAAACACGGTCTAACAGACTATGTGTGCAGTATTTGCGAAAAGCCTTTTGCCTATCCGTAAGAGATGGTTTAAAAGGAAATTGAGAAAAAATAATATTTAAAAATTAAAATTTACACCGCAGGTATCAACTGAAGGAGCATATGGAACAGAATGATCACAGCCGTATCGTCAAGCGGGGTCCCAATAAGATGCGGGTTCAAATAAAAGGCGATGGCAGTGGCAAAAGCTACACGTGCGGCATCTGTCATAAGATATTCAACGCCCTGGCTTCACTGTACACCCACCAGAAAATGACGCACGCGGAAAAAACTCACAAATGTTCTATTTGCGATAAAGCGTTTGCATTTCGGTAAGTTTTCAGAACATTTGAAAATCGTAAATGATAAATATTTTTATTTCATATTTTCAGGTCTATGCTAAAAGTGCACGTGGAGAAAAGACACGAAAATCCCAAACCTCGCAAACCTCGAAAAACGAAAACTCCAGCAACAAAAATTCCGGCTGCTGGCGATGGGCCGCTGACCAGGGCGAAAAACTCTGAAACTAAACCGCCGCGGGCCATTCCAAACTATTGCGAAGACTCAGATGATTAACAGTCGTCAATCAGCTTAAATGTTCCGAGTGCTCGGGGAAAAGGTAATCGATATGAATGATACTCATTACTAGTTGCAAATTTGCATCGATTTACTATATTGAAGTACTAGATGATTGAATCGGTTTTCTTAAGTCGAATCTTATAAATTATTTCCAGAATGAAGCAAAATGATTTCAAAGTCATTATTTAGATATCACTGCACTTTTCGAATTTGTACTTACGTTAAGCCTCCGCATACCGCTCCTATCCATGTCCACACATTCTCTCCGTTTTGCCTTTTCTAGCACTGGAGTATTGTTTCTTTCTGTGCTTACAACTCTACTTACCTACCTTGATTCCTCCAGTTTCCCCGTACGTTTAGGGTTTGCAGGTCCTCCCAAACACTGCTGAATTTTGTTTTCACATTATTATTTCCTACAATGATGATGATGAAGACATGGTAAAATTTTCAGCCAAACATATTTATAATTGCCAAAGTTACACTAAATTTAATATGACGGATTTTGGGAGAAAATTCGACTCATTTCTATTTGCATGTTACAGTATCTCGTACTCGTTTCATATACATAATTGAATTTCAAACCTCACGGTACGTTAAATTAGGAAAAGCAATCACTCTGTAATTATCACACTCTATGTGCGGTACATTCTTTTTTTTGGTAGATTGGTCGATCATCAAAGACGGGTTTCGTGGTCTAGTGCTACCTTTTCTGATTCGTATGCAGAAGGTCTTGGGTTCAATCCCTGGCCCGTCCCTTTCCTCCTACTTTGTATCATTTCTATATAGTTTCTTTCTCATTTCTACATATACGACTCATGTATATTCAAATGTTCATAGCCGTAACTGGAACAGAAACTGGTTGAAAAAGCCGTTTTCCTTCCTTCCAACTTTCACAGCACAGTGTAAATCTATCAAATAATGCGTTACGCGTACGTGTTCAGAGTAATAAACACACTAATCTTTCGCCCTTCGTCTGGCATCCACGCACCAATGTGTGAACCCATTCCCACCAACACTAAGACATCCGCATGGATTTGGGCAGACGCAGAGGTATATTTGATCTGCTGTGGATACAAACGATTGCAACCATCACTTCATTTCATCTCCCCATATTGATCTGCAACCTGACGTGGTAAGCGCCATTGTCGCCTAAAAATAGAAGATCACCAACACTCACACACTGAAGATGTCTGCTTAGTTCCCGGCAGAAATCTCATTGGTTCTTTGCGTGAGTGTAGCTGGTCTGGCGATATGTACTGGAGTAGCATCCACGGACGGTCAATCAAGCTTTCGAGCTAAAGCTCTAGCTCATTAGTCATATGATCATCAAGGTCGTCCAATCAGTTGGTTTATTTAGCATTTCAATTATGCCAATTCCCGTTTATTGAACTTTGGTAATGTAAACTTCAACAAAAATTAGAACAGTTTAATACACACGTTATCATATGTTCACGTTTATACGCGTCAATGTTTCATTCTGGTTCCATTTTTATCACTTCTACCTCGAACATAAAAACCATTTCATCATTCTGCGGACAATTATCATTCGCGTTCGATAGTTTTTCCATTTCAACATGCTGCTTATCCATTGTACTATTCTCCGGATGCTTTCTTCTAATATGTTGATTCAGCTTCGTTTTGGATGTGTACTGTTTGGAGCATTTCAAGCATGAATGTATCGATTTACCTCTCCGAAGGTTATTCTCTGAACGTACCTTCTGATCAGAGCTGATCGAACTTCCAAGTGATGGTGACTTAGATTTCTGCTTCTTTCGTTCGTGTCCTTCCATGTGCTTCATCAATCTACAGCTGAGATAAAAAAAACGGATAAAATTTTATAAAATGATTCACACAAAGATACACATTAGTATAGGACAAACATCAAATTCTCGCTCCAGTCAACTTTTTTGATTCCATTTAGGTCCCATAAAACTGTGCAAAATTTCAGCGCAATCGGTGAAACTATAATTTAGCGCAAGCGGTTCAAAGTTTTCATAGGATTTACTATGGGAAAAGTTACACTTTCAAACAAAAAATCCCAGAGGTCGCCCCTTGTTTCCTTAATTCAAATCGATCAACGCTTCTTGTAGATTAATCATTTATGAAACTTTCCTTAGAAGACCGCAAAACAATTGAATGCTTGTGGAAAAAGTTATTGATTTATTACCGATTAGTGATCCAACGAACGGCTTTTTGTTTTGTTTTATCAGCAGCACTGCTGCTGAGGGCCCATATAGCCGAGGCGGTAAACGCACGGGTATTCAGCATGACCATGCTGAGGGTGACGGGTTCGATTCCCGGTCGGTCCAGGATCTTTTCGTAATGGAAATTTCCTTGACTTCCTTGGGCATAGAGTATCTTCGTGCCTGCCACACGATATACGCATGCAAAATGGTCATTGGCAGAGGAAGCTTTCAGTTAATAACTGTGGAAGTGCTCATAGAACACTAAGCTGAGAAGCAGGCTTTGTCCCAATGAGGACGTTACGCCAAGAAGAGAGAGAGAGAGATGTGCGACCTAAATGGGATCTAAAAAGTCGACTGGAGCGAGGATTTATTTTTTTCATACAAGCGAGTCCCATACTAATACACATACCGTAGCCGAAATCGAAAACCGCAAATTTCACATTCGTGGTCTCTCGGCTTGTGGACATAAATGTTGTGATTTCCCAAGGCAGCTTTAGTACTGAACGTTTTTTGGCAGATTTCACATCTGATGGCATCCGTATTGATGATGGTTTCCTTACTAGAACGCTTATGGATAGGATCATGCGTTTGCATGTGTCTCTCTATTTGGTGTCTGTAAATGAGAAATTATCGGCTCCGTGAAGCGCGTAATACGCGATTGAGCATTGCAGGAATAACTTACCGATACGCGATTGGTTTTCCGCAAATCGGACAACAGTGCTCCTTTGCTCCATGAGTAAATCTCTTATGTGCATACAGAGTTCGTTTGATCTGGAATGTCTTTGGGCACACGTCGCACTTGAAGGGTCTGTCGATTGTTATTCCTATTTTGTCGGGCTCAGTTGGTGGAAGTATATCGGATAGTTCTTCATCATGGCAATTAATTTCAAGTTTTGCTCCTTCAACAATCATCTCCGTCTTAACCTCATACAGTTCTTCAGCTGGAGTGTCCTGGAAAATCGATGATTGGTTATTGTTATTAGGATTATACAAAACTTTCGATAGTCTACTACCGGCTGTTGCATTCCAAAGCAAGATTTCTCACATGGCTCAGATTTCACATTCCAGAGTGTATTCAACGTACATTGATCCATATTTTTTATATAAGTCAAGCGTTGTTATTCGTTGAGTCTCGCTCTTTCTCTCGATTGCCGATCACATTATCTGAAAAATTGCAAACTAGGTAGATATGTAGTAATGCGAAACCATTGCAATAGAAATTATGTGCATACAAAGGTTTGAACAAAACGTAAACGCATATCGTTAGAGTAAAGTGGGGCAAATGTTCGAGTGGGACAAAAGTTTCTTTTAAAGTTTTTGAGCTCAATTCAAATTATTTCTTTCGGGTGTCAACCCGTAACGTGGGTAGATCACCTTGGAATGGTGTGTTACGGTGTAAGATCTACCATATCAAGTTTTGAACTTGCTATTTTCCGGCCGGGTTTATTTAAATGCAGGAACATTCCAGGATCAAAATTTGGTGTACTTTTTCACACTATTTATTTAATTTATTTATTTTTTTTACTCTATTTATTTTTCACTGCTAAAATACCGTTTGTTTCAGAGGGATGCAGGTAAATTTAACCTATATATAAATAACCATTTACAAATATATAACAGTGGAGAACGTATCACAATTTAATACTATTTTCTATTTCAGATTTACAAGCAGGCAATCAGCGATCATAGCGGCGAATTATCTCTTTCTTTAGAAAGGTCAAGATTACCGTACGATACAGTGACAAGTAGACCGCGTCGATTTATTCGTGCCGAGTTCCATAATTATGGTTTCTTTTTCGAACACTTACGATAATGTATTTTTGTTTTTCATCACATCTTCAACTTATATTACGGGTTGCGAACTTTCGCGGATAATTAATATGTACAACGGTTTTATTATAAGCAATCTTATTAACACGGGAACGCGAAAAAAAGTAATACAAGAACATAGGTGAAACTCAAAAGCAACGATTTAAGTTGTTTAGTTGTCCAGTTTTCTCGTAAAGCTACGGCGCGGGTTTCGGTTTTTCAGCATTGGCAGTAACACTAAACGGAATTGCATACAGTTTATTTTCTGACTGAGAAACGATAAGCTTAAAACGTGCGTTATTACGAGTTGATCCGACATAAGCGCGGTTTAAAAATTATTCATACCCGGTATATAATTAAATTTAATACACAAACATACAATAAAATTATTGTATTCTTCCGACAGCCGGCTGGCGGAAGACTAAATCATATCAAGGGTTGCATAGTTCATATCACATACCAATGTGAATCCAGATCTATGTAACTTTCTATCCCTTCCCTTCCCACTAACAAACTTCCTTCCTGTGACAACCGTGGGGATGCGGAGGTACACACGGTCTCTAGTAGCAACGGATGTCACACCAACATTCCTTCCCTTCCCCGATGACCGTAAGGACGTGGCCGGCGCCGGTACTGACAATTTAAAGTTTTGAACCTTCAAAATTGCACATTGAGGATGGAAAGCTACACCCAGGCCCCATCCATTTGGTTCCCTGTGCAATGTTGACTGTTCTGGTCAGTAACGGAGTAGCAACTACGAATTGTACGGTCATCTTATGCTCATGCTCATGCTCAATTCAAATTATTTCTTTCGGGTGTCAAGGTTGTTCGATGCATTTTTGAAAAATAGTCTTCCACTCCAAAAACTATTAAAATTGATCAATATTTCGAAAAGTTATGACAAAATGTTGGTTTTTTGATAAAAAAAAATGTAATTTCCGATGGTTCAACCAACACATGGGTTGGAATTGTAATGAAATGGAACTCGGTCTTTTAATTTGGGGCGTTACTGGTAGATGCTAATATAATGTGATGATGAAAATCATACATTTTGATGAGAAACTGGAAGAAAAAAAATTTTACCTTTAAAAATCAGCTTCCATATATCTATTTTAGCAAGGGTGCTTCTATTTTGACCACTCCCATAAGAAATACACGTGATTGGCCAAATTAGAAACCAAATTTGAGAATATGGCCAAAACTGCGGCAATGCTTCTATTTTGGCCAGTGTCACTTTTAATACAAAAATCAAGTATAAGTTTGATTTTTGCATTTTTCCAATAAAATATAGATTGTAACCTTTCATTTAGCACATTGGTAGTTTTCATAGGATTATTGGTTATTTTTATAAAAATGTTTTCCTTGGACTGGCCCAAACCGGTGCTTGAACCTTCTAACTTTTTGCAAAAAAAGATTTGGAAATCATATTTGACACATAGATATCACAACAAAGATTTACTTATAATTTCGAGAGGCAAAACGTGAACTTCAAGAGTAATTTAAATGAAGGGCCGAGATGCAAAGGGGTGTAAGTGACCATTTTGTCAATTTTGAGCTGAGCAAGCTTTCAAGAACTGTTTTAAAATTATTTAAACGATGATTAGAAAGATCACAATAAATCGGAGATTGAAAAGTCCCAAAAAAATGACCACGTGGTTTATGGACAGCCCCTAATATGTGTTATCACAGAATATGTATTGAGTTTTCCAAAGATTTTTTGATTGAAATGCGAAGAAGACGACTACATGTTGCTATAGAAACAAAAAGAATAATGATTTTGTTTGTTTTGATCAAGTTATTAGCAAAAGAGAGAGTCGACGAAGAGAAATCGATCAAGTCAGTTAGGCCTTTATGAAAAATCATTGTCGATATGTTCACTCCAAAAATGAAATCTTGATAGAACCCCCGGAGGGCCAAGTCTTATATACTATTCGACTCAGCTCGACGAGTTGAGATGATGTCTGTGTGTGTGTATGTGTGTGTATGTATGTATGTGTGTGTGCGGGTGTATGTGTGGATGTGTACAAAAATGTCACCTCACTTTTGGATAGTAAATATCATCCGATTACAACGCTTTTGGTTTCAATCGACGCGGAATATTGTCCCATTGTTTCCTATTGAAAATGGTTTGAATCGGTCCAGCCGTTCCGGAGTTATGGCCATGTAGGTGTTCCGGGCCGGTACCCCAGGAAGGGGCCAGATATGAAATTGCAACAAACCCATGCATGCAACCTATCAAACCACGGTATTTTCGATTATCTGATGAACAGTATTTAAGGCCGGACGGGACGATGGTTGAATTGTCCGCCATTGCTCTTTTGTTAGTAAGATGGAAATCTCAACTTCTACTTCATATTATTGGCTAGAAATTTGATCGTTCATTTGCTCACTTGCGGTGCACAATCGACTAAAGTTTCATCTACATCAGTGCACTGGAAATTGATATTTGCATCTTCAAAATCGTGAGGCAAAATGTTAGAAAGAGAGGGAAGATAGGGAAAATTACACGTCGTCCCGTGCGGCCTTAAGCAGCAAAATAGTCGCAGACTATCCACTTATTCGCGAGCGGTAATGGTGGCGGCGGGCACAACCAACCGGTTCGGATTTTGACGTTTCTTGGGGAAAAGTCAAAACAGTTTCATTCTCCTCCTCACCCCTTCACCCACCGATCAATGGCGCCAACCGATTGCGATCCCCATGAAACGTCAAAATTCGAATCGGTTGGTTGTGCCCGCCGCCGCCATTACCGCTCGCGGATAAGTGGATACCTGAACCTGTAGTGTTCCGGAATTGGTTCCGGGTTTCCCGCCGGAGGTGGCCAAATATGAAAGTGAACCAAACCCATGCATGCGACAATCAAATCGCAGCTTTTTCTATAACCTGATTAACGGTAGACAGGAAAATAGTCTCAGACCATATCTAAACCGGTAGCATACCGGAACCGGTTCCGGGTGTCCCGCCGGAAGTGGCCAAATATAAAAGTGAAACAAACCCATGCATGCGACACATCAAATCACCGCTTTTTCTGTGACCTGATGAATGGTAAGCAGGAAAATAGTCTCAGACCATATCTGATCCGTTAGTGTTCCGGAACCGGTTGCGGGTGTCTCGCCGGAAGTGGCCAGATATAAAAGTGAACCAAACCCATGCATGCAACACATCAAATCGCAGCTTTTTCTATAACCTAATGAACGGTAAATAGGAAAATAGTCGCAGACTAGTATATCTGAACCGCTAGTGTTGCGGAACCGGTACCGGGTGTCCCGCCGGAAGTGGTCAAATATAAAAGTGAACCAAACCCATGCATGCAACACATTAAATTGCAGCTGTTTCTATAACCTGAGGAACGGTAAACAGGAAAATAGTCTCAGACCATATCTGATCCGGTAGCATCTCGGAACCGGTTCCTGATGTGCCGCCGGAAGTGGCCTAATTGATACATGCGACGCATCAAATCGTGGCAATTTCGCTAACTTGTACGATCAGCAAGAAAATAAGCTAAGCCCACATAAGAAACTACTGATAGTGTTCCGGAATCGGGTCGAGGTGTCTCGCTGAAAGTGGCCGAATGTAAAAGAGAACCAAAAAAATATTCGCAACATATCAAATGGCTTATATGGTATCCTGATGAACGGTTACCCAGAAAAAAAATATCTCAGATCATGCTTGGGAAAACTAGTAGTGTCCCGGAATCGGTTTCCGGTGTCCCTCTGGATATGGTCGAATGTAGAAGGGAACCGAACTCCATGCATGCGCTTCATCAAATCGCGGGTTTTTTTTCGATAAGCTAATAAACGGTTCTCAAGAAAATCAGCTCAGATTACGTTAGAGACCACCGGTAGTGTTCCACAACCGGTTTCAGATGTCCCGCCGGAATGGATCATTGAAGCCGACTTTTCCGCTACTCACCGCATCAAAACAAAAGCGCCACTGTATATGGACGGTAACACAGTGACAGCAGTCGAGTTACGTCAAACACACAAGGCTACGGTGGCGCTATCTGTTCATTTTATAGCGGCCGTTTTAGTTATTTTAGTGAACCATTGGGAAAATGTAAAAATGAACCATGTAAATTTTCCGGAATCGGTTCAGGGTGTCCCACTGGAAGTGGACATGTATAAAAGTGAATCAAACCCATGCTTGCGGTACATCAAATCGCTTTTTTGTCAGTAACGTGATGCATGGATAATAAGAAAATAGGCACAGTCCACCGAAGTTACTACCGATAGTATTTTTAGTTCCGGGTTAACCTGATTAACAGTTTTCATAAACTCAGACCACATTTAAATATACACACTTATTTCTAAATTACCTGTTCGGTACTTGTTTGACGAGATTAGAACAGCAGTACGATCTCGGTAGTTTCGGTAATCGATTTTACTGAGGTTCAGTAAAACAACTGTTAAAATCGTATGGAAAAGGTAAACAATACATTTCTGGAGCTCGATTTGAATAGGTCGTATGTGCTTTCGTCGATATATAATTCGATCAGTTGGAGTCGCTTCTTATAGCGGATACTGTTGGAATTTAACAAAATTTATACATACAACCGATTCCTTACAAAACAGGCTTTCGGTTTCATCATTAAAAGTCACCGAAATAAAATCCATATTGCTACTATTACTAAAATAAACTGATCGAATTTTATATCGACGAAAGCACATACGACCTATTCAAATCGAGCTCCAGATTTTGCTGAACGAGTTCGGTGCTCAGCATTTCTAATCTCGTCAAAAAATTACCGAACTCGGTAATCTAAATTAAGTGTGTACCGATAGTGTTCCGGAATCATTTCCGGGGGTCTTGTAAGCAATGCAAAATAGACTCAGACTACATAAGAGGCCACAGGTGGTGTTGCAGAAACAGCGTTGGGTTCTTCAACAGAATTACGAAAATGAACTAAATCAATGCAAGCGGTGGATATGTGTGAGAGAACCAAAAACTTATAAAAAAAAAACTAAACTAAAACACACCATTTTAGATTCCTGAGACGTAAATTTACAGTAGGATGGATCAACGTTGTATGGAAAAAATAAAATTTAAGCGCATCAGCCCCGAACATTCTTTTAAATCTGTATTTGTGTCTAAAATTACTGCGCAAAATTTTGATGTGACTGGAGGGCGAGCTCTGTTATGTGGTTGATATTTGAATGTGATATAGCATTGGCAATTCAAATTACTACATAACAAATTTTACATGAATCTTGTAACCAATGATAATAAAATATAGCATAAAGTGTGCAGATAAAACTTTGTCAAAGTGATCTCTGTGAAAAAAGTTTAATCCTGGCTAGTAATTGTCATCTTGGTATGGTATGAAACAGTCTTCAGTGAAGGTGGTCAAGCAGTCAACTGAAAGGACTGATACTTTCTGCTCTGCCCATACGTTGAACATAACGTCGTAATAAGTGCCCCAATTCGATGATGATCTTTATAAAATTCTTGATTTTCTAAATAAAGTATTCTCATGATTCAGAAATTCGTAAGCGGTACAGTCCCAGATCGCTGTTATGAACATTTCCTCCTTCTCGTTCGTTACCAAAGCACAGAGATTTGGGGCTGATCGCTGACTCTAAGGCAAGATTGATTGCATCGACGGAAAGATCATGAGTACATATTCGACGAGAAAGGCACTATCACCACTAGGTGGATTAATCTGGTTTTTTTTTCTCTTTTTAATGGCTCAGACCTGTTTGGTCCATATTTGTAATACAATCTTTCTTATCGTTGCTTGTTCTGATTGATGACGTTAGCGACGTCACGACCTATTGTGGCACTAACATTGACTACGACCACTATACTATACTATAACGGATTTCATATTCCGATTTTAGCCATGATCTTACCGTTCACATAGGATTACATAATAATAATAGGCTTCCAATTCAACAAATTTAGAACCGTTCTGATAAACGGTATTACAAAAACATTGGAACCTTACAATTGCAGTATTTTTTTTTGCGTATTGGGCCCTACGTTGGGCGCCAATGTAACAAAAAAAATCATCGGGATCCTCATCTATATACACGGTGTTCAATAAGTTCGGATACACAGTAAAATTCAATTTATTTCCCATCTGTAATTCTGATTTGCAAAATGAATGTATTAATTGATAAGGTACACCGGGGCAAGTTGAAACGGGTGGGGCAAGATGAAACACGAAGTTTTGAAATAGATTTCAAAACTATTTAGAAATTTTTCCTTCGCCAAAAGATTGTTTGAATCAAAAACTATGTGTTATGGCGATCAAACTGTTTATCATCATTAGAAAACATCATTTTAACCCGCTGTTTCATCTTGCCCCACCCGTTTCAACTTGCCCCGGTGTACCTTAACTCACATAATACTGATCAAATACAGTATATGTTTTGAAATAAGCTGTCCTTTATCCTTTTGTGATAATTGCAAATGTGTCTCAAGTTCCTTTCGGCTGGCACGCACGTCTGTCATTTGTATTTCGTCTAGTTTTATTAAGTAATGGTGTTAAGTTAAATCAAATTAGGTTGTTGTTCTCAGCATTAGTGGTAGCAACTATGACCATACGAAATAATCTATAAGATTCAGATTGGGTGGAGTACGGACTCATTTTATTTTGATCTTTAAAATTGCTAAAATTGCCGCTGTACCGTAAACCGGGGTCAATTTGATCTCCGGGTCGAAATTGATCAGACGATTTTCCGTTAGATAAAGCCTACTTCAAATAGTTTCCGTGCAAATACCGTTGAGTATATGTTTCCAACTGTACGATACTAGAAAGAAAACTATTTAAAATATGCTCTAACTGAAAACCCTCTGATCAATTTCGACCCGTAGATCAATTTGACCCCGGTTTACGGTACCTGTTTTAATGATTTTTGTTTTGTCAAAAAGCAAGGCTGCGTTATATCTCAGTCTAATCCATGATTATCTTTTCCAAAACTTGATTATATCCCTATTGTGGCAAATTTTTACCAAAATTGGCTTTATATAATGTACTTATGCTTTTTTCATAGATTGAAGCACATTTTGACTAAACTTGCAAATTTATCACCATATCATCACTGAAATAGCAGTGTAAAGCTTTTGTCTATTAATTTAGTTGTTTTAATTTAGTATAGTGAGATGTAAACTCAAAAGTCAACGTTTTAGACTTCTGTAGCTTGAGCAACTTATCGAAAATTATTCCAGCGTGCCGGAGGTAACAAACTTTAGATACATCTAAGGCTTATAAAAAAAGTAGAAAAAGGCTTTATTCAGTACCATATGCTATATTTGATCAGTGTTATATGACCTTTCAATAAATACATTTACTTTGAAAATCTGAATTACAGATGTGAAATTAATTCAAGTTATATGGTGTATCCGAACTTATTGAACACCGTGTATATAAAAATGCAGTGGCATACGTGGGACCGCGCATATATTGCGAACGGAAGGTCCGATTTTGGTCGTCTTAGTTTTGTTCTGTTAGTTTTCACCCAAGGAAGGTTTATGAGGCATAAAACATGGAAAAAATGATAGTTTTTGAAAATCGATCTTTCATACCGGGGACCGGGGATTTGGTCTTGGCTAGAAACTTAAAACGTCAAAAAACGCAGTAGGCAAGACAAAGTTTGCCGGGTACAGCTAGTAAATGTATAAAACACATCACGAACTACCAACACAAAACACATAACATAAATTGTGCCCGGTTATCTAAATCGATAACGTAGTCCAATCCCATGTTGACGAGGTTTCATTATTGTTCTTGGTGCATCAGTCAATCCTGTAATCGTATTTCTTATGGCGGATTGGCGCAGCGTTACCGTGGGGTGCCCTAATTTCGTGCGGGCCCAAACTTCGTCAACTTCTGACATCTGAGAGCATTATTATCTAATTAACAGCGGAATCATCCAAAATTTGCTATAACCTCAAAACTGCATTTGATCTCAATACATTTCACAAAAAAAGAAATGAAAAATTTGATTTATGTCAAAGATTGAAAAATAAATTGCAAATGTATGCAAATAGCAGATGCCATATTCAGAGATACGAGAAAATCAACACTCACGGAAGTGAACAAATATTTTGACCTCTATCAAAGGTAAATATTCCAATTTATGTTTGATTATTCCAATTCAATATGTTTTATTATAATACGCAATAAAATTACCTAAAAATGTTATTTTCTTATTTTGTTTCAATATTTTAGTTGTTGGCGAAATTAGGAACCCACAATTTGTATGGGTCCCTAATTTCGTTCACTCTTTTTCATAACTTTGTTTTAGAGGTTCATGTGTACCCAAATGGCTACAAACCCATCGCATGATTCGGTTATTAATAATAGTTCTAATAACTATTTTAATTGGTTTTAAATTAGATAGGGACTGCTCATACACTACGTAGAAAAAAAAAAAATAAACAAATTTATAAATGTGGGAATACTAAGTAAGCTCGGGATGTTTTTATTTACCCAAACATTGGGAGTAGTAGCTTACAGCCGCTAGTTTCATTCAAGCAAATTATTGACATAAGCTTTATTGCCAGAACACAAATTTGGAAGACGACACTTTACTAGAACTAACCTCCCGAGGAATGTGCCTATTAATGGCACATAATAGAAAGGTAAAAAGCTACATTTAAAAAAATGAATTAATTCACATTACTGACCATCAGTAAAGTTAGTGAACATTTGATTAAAATAGCAAACAATATATTGTTTTATTAAGATTTCAATAAAACAGCAAAACAAACTTCAAAAATAATAACCCTTAAAACTACAGAAGGATTTTAGAAATTCTCATGTAAACATCCGGGACGTACATGGGAAACAGCAAATATTCACTCATATTTCGTCACAGACATCGATTTTATCTACACGTTATGGTTTCATAGGGTTTCATTGGTATTGTACGAGTATGCTACGTTTTGAAAATTAACATATTTAGGTGAATTCTACGTCTTATAGAGTGAGCGAAATTTGGACCCATTTTGAACGAAATTTGGAACCCGTGCACGAAATTTGGCACTTTCAAACAAATCAAAACTAATGCTGTAACTATCTTGTATAATGTGAAGTTGCCTAATTTATATTTTTCTTGGGAGCTACAGTGCCAGCACTAAATATTATCGAAGAAATTAATCTAATATACTTTATGGTAAAATTTCAGTCGTTTATCAAACTTTGAGAATTCTTAAGTGCACGAAATATGGGCACCTCACGGTAGTTGCTTACGTAGCTTGAGTTTGGTCTAGGAGTTTCAAATCCTAAGGGGGGCCTCCTTATTCGGGCAACAACACAAGACCGTCAGCTATTTGATATCCGTGTTAGGGGACGGCTTGCGTGTTTTGTACTGGATCGCTTCCCGAAATGACAGGAGCGCTACAAATGCGCATTAAAATTCAGAGACAGATGTACAAACCATAGTAGGTATAACATACGAAAAAAAAACTGACAAAATGTTCACTACAAGTGTTACAAACGTAACAGCGGGATTGCTTCAAGTACTGTAAACCTGAAAGATGCACATATGACATATGTCATATGTATTCTTTATTAAACAATTTATAAAATTTATAAATATTCATCTTCATTCGCTGCTTCTTCTAAATTCAGGAAATCCTCTTCGGTCTCTCCTCGCCGGTCATGACCTTTCATATGCTTCGCCAACCGAGACCTAAAATGTATAAAAAGAATTAAAAAATTGATCCCTGTCATTATTGGGAGACCAGTTGGTCAATAGTTACGCCAATGCAAACTGGAACCCGCAAAGTTGACAGGCGTGGTTCTTCGGCCCATGCCGATATCGTTTGTGGTGATACAGGGCTTTCTGGATCTTAAACGTCTTGTGGCATACATCGCACTCGAATGGTCTGGCATTTTGGTCACCCATTTGCTGGCGTTCGTGAGGCGATAGATGCGTTCGCGTGTGGTCTAGCATATGATGGCTGTAATTAGAAAAAAATGTATCATTTATAGAACGTCTAATGTAGTGTTCCACTTACCGGAATCTAAACGGTCTTTCGCAGATAGGACAAATGTGCGATTTTGCGCCATGTATGTACCGTGTGTGAAAATCCAGTCTACGCTTTTTCAGGAACCTCTTTTGACATAGATCACACTTGAATGGCTTTTCAACGCATTTCTCCTCCGGATTTGGCTTATCATTCGCCATGAGGCCGTCACTTGGTGTTTCGACTTCTGAATCTGAACGTTCTTCTACTTTCGGTTGTCCTATGTCGATCATTGGCTCTACACTATCAGAAAATTTACTTTCTCCGTATGAAATATCTTCGTCCAGAGGTTCAAGTTTGACGGAGATTGGTTGTTGGTCAGGAAACTGATGGTCAAGCTGGTTAGTGAGCAACCCCAATTCTGTTGAATTAGATGCTCTGGTCGATGGCTCTTTATTTTGTAACTCATTTCCTTCTTCTAGCTTTGCATTGTGCATTTTGATGTGTTTGTCCAGATGTTCACTAAAAATTGAAAAATCGTATTAAAGCTGGTACTACACTAATAAAGTTACATATGTAATGTTTTCAGTTTCTTACCGTCTTACAAACGATTTCCTACAACTAGTACATCGATGTTTCTTGGGCTTATGAATTCTTCTATGATTGAACAATTGCTTATTGGTCTTGAACACCTTATGACAAACTTCACAGACAATGCTTAGAGCACTTTGCTCTTCTTCTCCGACTAACTGCACTTGAGCTATCGTTCCAATATCCTTAGCTGGATCATTGACACCGGTAGACATATGGATCATGGATAGCTGAACGCATTGCACTTCCTGGCAACGCAGCCGGAATTGATGGAATTCAGTCAACCGTATTCGACATCCGGCACAGATGAGTTGGCTCATGTGATCCTCAGTGGATACCTAATAGAAATCCTTTTGAGTTTTAGTTTCTTGTTTAGGAAATGCTAAGCCCATGTCAACTGCAATATTTACCTCAATTGAGAGATAAGCAGATATCCATTGATGTAGAACATTTTCCAGAAATATATTGTTAAGTAATTTTTCCCCCAAACACAGACGACAAACCTGACGAGGAATAACGTGGGATTTTGATTCAATTTTTACCTTTTCCATATCTTTCGACTTAAGAAGCGGTTTCAAAACAAACTTGTTGGATATCATCGATATCACTCAACTCGTTCACTGTCTTTTGTTGATTGAAGGCTCAGCCGGCATCCAAATGGATTTGTTGAATGAACTTTCTCAATACATTGGCAAAAACAGCTTGAACGTCGACTTCTTGTATGCAAGTTAACGTAGCAGTAAAATGGAGAAACTTTTTAATTTTTTTTACAGACTATCGTCATTTGAGAAAAAGTTTATTATTGAAATAAATAAATAGCATTTCAAAAAACTTTAATTTATAAATTTAGTTTATTTTTTTTATGTTAATTTTTTTCTCTCCAATCGGCTTATTTAGTGAATAAAATATTGCTATTTTCTATAGCCTAAATGATAGAGCTCATTTTTCTGAGTATAAAAGAAGCCTCTAGAAGAAAGCCTAGGAAGAACACTGGGAAAGTCTCGGGAGAAATTCCGGAAGACATCCCACGAGAAACTCTGGGAACAATTCTGAAAATACTTCTGGGAGGCAATTTGCCAGAAACCTTCGAAGAATCACTGGGATAAAAATTCGGATGAAATTTCTGAGTAGATTTTCAAGCACATTCCTGAACTAATCTTTGAGGAAGAGTTTTTGAAGTCTCAAGTTATCTTTTCGAGTTTACAGGCATCTATGTATCGGAATAATATTCTTTTAGCTTCAATTGATAAATTGTTGACGTGTGCCAGATGTTGCCGTTAATAAACTTCATCAGCAAAGTAGAACGTGAACATGTTATAGTTATCGAGCGTTCATTGTAGTTTGTGCGTTAAACTTCTTGTCCTGTACATCACTAGCACTATGTACCTAGTTGCCGTTCGCTGTCCACGGATAGGGAGTTGGGGTCTGCCAAATGTACCACGTGGACACAAACACTTGTGAATTAACGTTAAGGTGAATATATAACGAAGCCACTCCTCGAATTTTTACGAGCACAAATCTGAGAAACCAAAAGACGAATTTCACTGAAAAGTTGATCGATTGGTGACCCGATGGTGGTGACCAATCGATCAACTTTTCAGCGCAAACCAACCCTCGGTTCTTCAGATTTGTGCTTTTGAAAATTCGAAGTGTGGCTTCGTTATATATTCACCTTAATCTTTATTTAATACATCCGTACTGGTTGGAGTGTAACAGTGAAATGATATTGAGTTGTCCAAAAAATGTCTCACGAAACCTAATGCAAGCCTATCCATATACGTGAGAACAAAAGATGTTTACAAAGTTCTTACAGATAGATTAACACGGGAAATCTGAACACAAACCACTACCACACAGGAATTTGGATTGGTCAATATCCTTCGCTAACCGAAAAAAAAATCCGCATTTATCCATTGCTAACCGTCGTTAACTGCGTCTAACTGCTGCTCAGCAGCGGATAGCGACGGTTAGGAACGGATAAATGTGGATTTTCCAGTTAGAAAAGGATATGTCGTTCCCCTTGGTGGTGAAACAGACGTCACACTCTACTCGCTTTCCATCGATTACCTTTTCAACAGTTGATCCAAATATTCGGTGGTTGGTCAATTCACCAGTCGCGGCGCTGGCATAATTTTTGCTCCTGTTTGACGTTTGCTCATTACCGGAACAGAGAAACAGACATAACACTTAGAACAAATTTTATTAAAAATATCGTCTCGAAAACATAATCGCCCAATGCTAAGCGTACTGTATTTGGCCGGGCCACCCCTAGATGGCGGTAGTGAGCAAACGTCAAACAGGAGCAAAACCGACATCAGCGCCGCGAATGGTCAATCGACCTTCTACCGGCTACCCCCGTTGGTTTGACCTCATCTAATCTGAACACTTTTTAATTTGACCCCCTCTAATCTGCACATCGTTCAAACTAAAAACGGTTCAAACGTCATTCTGCTCATGGAACGGGGTGAAACGGAACGGAGAATCAAAACAAAACAGTGAAAAGGGTTACCACCAGTGTGTTTTACGATGCCCACAGGGTTACTAAAAGTTCAAATTAAAAAATGAACCCCTTTGGTTTGCATGAGGTGACGTTCAAACCAACGGGGGTAGACGGTACTGAATATTTGAATCAACCGTTAAAAGGTAATCGATGAGAAACAATGAGAGTGTGACGTCTGTTTCTCTGTGCTACCGCCATCTAGTAGTAGCTTGCCCAAACACGGCATGATTAGCATTGTGCGATTACGATTTTGTGACGATGATTTTTAATATAATTTGTTCTAAGTGTTACGTCTGTATCTCTGTAATGGAATCCATGCCCCTCAATAGGTTATGGGCCCAGAAAATTGCATTGTGAGTTGTTCGTCGAAGTTTTTAATTCAGTGGGACCAAAGGCACAACGGAAGATTCAGCTGCCGAAGTAGTTGAGTCTGGATGAGTGCATCAACGAACTTTAGGACTTCAACAACGATTCCAGTGATGAAGAGAAGTTCAAGCAAAACTGTTAGCATAGGTCGCCGATTGGGATATTGAGAAGGTTTTTTTTTTACTATAGTAGGCAATCTCCGCTGCCTTGGATGCGTTAGTTACACCCTTGACAACCCTTGCTTGTGAATTTTCCTAACTGTCAGTTTTTGACTAGACTCCGACCAGTGTGGTCGTTAATAAAGTACTCCGAAACTTATCCGTGTCCGATTCACTCCGAAGCTCCCACTTCAACATTGACAACAACGAAATTGCTTTAAGGCATAAAAACAAAACAGATTCGTCAACGAAACAAGTCAAGTATCATTGATGTGACCCTCCTTGAACAGTTCTAATACATTTTTTTTTAATTTCTCGTCAATATTATGAGATTCTAAATTACCAAATATTCTTTATGAAGGATAATTTTTCAGTTGCAGCAAAGTGCAGCGTAGACCACAACGATGTTGGAATTTCCATCGAAATTTTCGTTGGAGCTTTGAATAGATATTGTGGATTTACCGGCTACTTGTATTCTACCGGTCGCTTTAGTATGGCCTCAAAAGTAGCCGTTTTGTAAAAAGAGTAACTTAAAAATTATTTTAATCATTTTTATTGAATGCGCTGTTTCTCCTTGCCACTAGCTACTCAGCGACATTCATTTTTTGGCAATCAAGTTGATTTTTATATGAAAACGGCTACTTTGTAACGGCTACCCAAGTAACCGGTAGAATACAAATAGCCGGTAAATCCACAATATCTTAAAATGTGTCAAATTTCAAGAATACTTTGAAGATTATTCAATACTCCAAACTACGCAGTTTTAAAAAAATATGTTAAGATTTTCAACTTTTGCATGGTCAACTCGAAATGCTGTAGTTTTCTCTAAAATATGCCCTCTAAAATTTTCATCTAATTCTAATTTCTTTTCTTTTTGTGTTACAGGTGGAACAACAATGTCCTGGGGGTGCGCCGTACACCTGAATCACGCATGAACCCATGCTTGGATTGATTGTTTTAGAATGTAAGTAGTACTTATCTTCATTTCATTTCATTTATTTAGTATTATTATTATAAATTCACGATAAAACTGAATCAACATCTCCATAATACACGGTTCGTGGCAGCCGTTCTCCATCCTCGGTCACGCCCGATGTTCGTCAAGTCACGCTCCACCTGGTCCGCCCATCGTGCTCACTACGATCCACGCCTTCGTGTGCCAACCGGATCAGTTGCAAACGCCAGCTTTTCAGGGTTGTTGTCCGGCATTCTTGCAATATGCCCTGCCCACCGTATCCTTCCGGCTTCGGCCACCTTCTGGATGCTGGGTTCGCCGTAAAATGCAGCGAGCTCGTGGTTCATCCTTCTCTGCCACACGCCGTTCTCCTGCACACCGCCGAAGATCGTCCTTAGCACGCGTCGCTCGAAAACTCCGAGCGCTTGCAGGACCTCCTCGAGCATGGTCCATGTCTCGTGTCCGTAGAGGACCACCGGTCTTTTAGCGTTTTGTACGTGATGCATTTGGAGCGTGGGTCAATCTTTTTAGACCGCAGCTTCTTCTGGAGCCCGTAGTAGGCACGACTTCCGCTGATGATGCGCCTTCGAATTTCACGACTCACATTGTTGTTAGCCGTCAGTAAGGATCCGAGGTAGATGAATTCTTCCACCACCTCGTAGGTATCCCCGTCTATCGTAACATTACTGCCCAGACGTATCCGGTCGTTTTCGGTTCCGCCTACCAGCATGTACTTTGTTTTTGAGGCATTCACCACAAGTCCGACCTTTGCTGCTTCGAGTTTCAGGCGGGTGTACAGCTCTGTCATCGTTCCAAATGTTCTGGCGATAATTTCCATGGCGTCCGCAAAGCACACAAATTGATTGTGAAAATCGTTCCGGCTCGTCGCATCACACCTTCCAGCTTCCACCTTTCGATCACCTCACGTCCGTCCGTCAAGAGGCCTCCGTCCTTATCCCAGCACATTTCGGCTCGCGGCACGAAGCCGTTGCGGGATGCGTTGAGCTTCTGATAGAGCTTCCGTGTTTCTTGCGAACGGCATAGTAGTTCCATTTCTTCACACTCCGCTTCTTCCAGGCGGCGCTTTTTCTCCCGAAAGAGGTTGGTCTGCTGTTTCCGCTTCTGTATGTAACGTTCCACGTTCTGTCGAGTCCCTTGCTGCAGCATTACCGCCCTCGCTGCAGCATTACCGCCCTCGCTGCGTTCTTCTCCTCCAAAACCGTTCTGCACTCTTCGTCGAACCATTCGTTCCGTCGATTCAGTTCCACGTACCCGATGATGCTCTCGGCTGCGTCGTTGATGGCTGCTTTCACTGCACTCCAGCAGTCCAATAGAGGGGCCTCATCGAGCTCGCCCTCGTCTGGCAACGCCTGACGTCGATAATGTCGGAGAAGTGCCGTCTGTCAATCAAACGTGGTCGATTTGAGATTCCGTCTGCTGTGGTGATCTCCAGGTGTAACGATAAGGGAGGCTGTGTTGGAAAAAGGTGCTACATATGGCCATATTTTTGGAGGTGGTGAAATCAATGAGTCGTAGGCCGTTTTCGTTCGTCTGCTGGTGGGCGCTGAACTTACCATCGTCGGTCTGAATTCCTCCTCCTGAGCGTTCAAATCTCCTATGATGATCTTGACGTCGTGGCTTGGGCAGCGATCGTACTCGCGTTCGATCTGCGCGTAAAATGCGTTTTTGTCATTATCAGTACTTCCGGAGTGTGGGCTGTGCACGTTTATTATGCTGAAGTTAAAGAATCGGCCCTTGATCCTCAACCTGCACATTATTTCGTCAATCGGCCACCAACCGATCACGCGCCTCTGCATATCACCCATCACGATGAAAGCTGTTGCCGCGTGTGTTGCCGCAGCTCTGGTAGATGGTATGATTACCTCTAAACGTTCGCACCATGGATCCTGTCCAACACACCTGCTGCAGCGCTACGATGCCGAGCCCGCGGTCCTTCAGTAGATCGGCGAGTATGCGGGTGCTCCCAATGAAATTGAGAGATCGGCAGTCCCACGTACCGAGTTTCCAATCGCAAGTCCTTTTTGTTCGCTGGGGTCGTTGCCGTTGGACTAGGTTCGTATTATTCTGTTGCTGATTTTCCGTTACAGTGGTTTTTTACGGCTGGCTCGTAGGGCCTGACACCAACCTCTTACTTTCCGTCCGAGGTCATCGTCTTGGTGTAATTAATACCAGACAGCATAATTATCTTCGAATGAGTGTAATCAGTTTCGTACCTTTTAATTACGCCCTATGTTGCTTATCCTTTGACAGATACGCGTATTTCGACTACCACTTGTAATCTTCCTCAGTGTCAGTTATCCACTGAAGAAGTCATCGCATTCATAGAAGATTGAGTCCTTGGAGGATTTTCTGGAGGAATCTTTAAAAAAAATTCCGGAAGAATTCCAGTAAAAATTGTGGGCGGACGGTTCGCAGAGTATTAATCAACCCGGAATATATCGGAATTCGGCGGAATAAAAACACGACACGACCGATTCAGAAATTGCGTAGTAACTTTATTAATAACGTTATACAAAACAAAAGGTAACGCTCGCTGCCTGACTGAATTCACGTAACGGTGTCAGAACAGTGATGCCAGTTCAATACTCCTCCTCGGGAATTCAACCATCTCGGCCTGGAATGGGAACCAGGCCCATCATAGCAGCGAACTTCCTCACTCGTTCAGCTCCAAGCGGTTTGGTGAGAATGTCCGCTATCATGTCCTCTGAAGTACAGTATTGTAGATCAATCACTCCGGTAGCACAGACGTCTCTCGTATAGTGATACCGAATGTCAATATGTTTGGACCGTTTCTTTTGATGATCTAATGCAACGAAATCCAAACAACTGCGGTTATCTTCGTAAACTGTAGTAGCTTGCACCTGCTTCTCGTCCAACTCATCGAGCAATCCGCGGAGCCACACCGCTTCCTGTGCCGCACCCGATAAAGCAACGTATTCTGCTTCCATTGTGGAAGTTGCAACGCAGCTCTGCTTGCGACTTATCCAGCTTACTGTAGCTCCTCCTATGCGATACAGATATCCGCTGCACGATTTGCGGTCGGTGCTGTCACCGGCCCAGTCTGAATCGCAGTAACCAACCAGCTTGAACTCCGCTCCAGGTGCCCCAAGTCTTAAGCCGTAGTCAATGGTTCGCAGCAAATAACGCACAACTCTTCTTGCTTCTGTCCAATCGACCAAAGTAGGCGAACTGATTTTACGACTTAAAATACCCACGCATGCAGCGATATCAGGCCGGCTGTGAGTCGCTATGTACAAAAGGCTTCCAATCAATCGTTGATATTCAGCGTTGTTCGTTAACGGTTTGCTGTCCAGCCTGATCTTGTAATATCCAGTATCCATTGGGAATTTTGATCCTTTTGCATCGTTCAGTCCGAAGCTCCCTGCAACCTTCTTGATGAAAACAGCTTGGCTGAGATTGTAGAAACCTTCCTGATCCTTATCGACGCGTATACCAAGGAAACAGGACACGTCTCCAAGCTTCGTGATCTTCAGCTTCTTTTGAAGTTCCATCTCCACCTCCTTGATGTGACTTTCTTGTTTGCAGACTACCAAAAAATCGTCAACGTACAAAAGAATGTACATCCACTCTCCTCCTGCACACTTTTTGCGGTAAAGACACGAGTCTGCCTTACACTGTAGAAATCCCATCTTCAGAAGTATATCCGTTATCGTTTTGTGCCAAGTTCTAGCAGCCTGTTTCAGTCCGTAAATAGATTTCCGCAGGCGGCACACTTGCTGCTCCTTGTGTGGTACGGCGAACCCCGGCGGCTGACGCATAAATACTTCCTCCTCCAGTGTACCATATAGGTATGCTGATTTCACATCCAGGTGTTTTACTTGCATTTTGCGGTACCCAGCAACAGTCAGCAGCAAACGGAAAGTTGAATGCATAGCAACAGGGGCAAAGCTATCGTCGAAATCAACACCAACTCGCTGGGCAAAGCCTTGCGCGACAAGTAGCGCCTTGAAGCGGTCCACTTTGCCATCTGCATTCAGCTTGCGCTTAAACACCCACCTGCTGCCAATGATGTTCCGATCGGTAGGCGGATCCACAAGCTCCCAGGTGTCATTATCGATTAGCGACTGGTACTCCTCACTCATTGCTTTAATCCATTTCTCCTTTTCCTCGGAACCAACGGCCTCTTCGTAGGTCGTCGGCTCATCCAAAGCGACAGCTGCTCTACCTACAACGTAGTCGTTCATCCTAGGGGGCAACACACCTCTGTTCGCTCGTCGAGGCAAAACTCGTCCATCTTCGCCGTTTGGATCTCCACGAACTACTTCATCGAACACAACTTCTTCCTGGTCTTGTCCAACGAACAGTTCTTCAGCACTCTCGTAGCCAATAAAATCCTCTTCTTCTTCTTCGGCGATCGAAACCTCGTCGGACTTTGGCAGTGCTGGCAGCTCGACAATTGTTTCTTGTTCTTCCCGTTGTCCAATCCGTTCATCGCATCCAATCTTCCGGTCCATCTCCGTATCCTCAAGAAATTTCGCATCGCGACTTATCGTAATGCGGCCGGTAGTTTTATCGAGAAACCGATAGGCTTTATGTTGATTGGAATAACCAACAAAAGCAAAAGCCGCGCCTTCGGTGTCATCTTCTTCCTGCGCTCCGCTGGTATTTGCACCCACGCATCACTACCGAAAATCCGGAAATGTTTGAAAGATGGCTTTCTCCCATACCAACGCTCGAAGGGGCTCATTCCAATAGAACGCGACGGTAGGCGGTTTTGCACGTAGGTCGACGTGAGCACCGCCTCACCCCAGTATTTTTCATCCAGGCCACCCTCCAGCAAAAGACACATTGTCATTTCTTTGAGATAGCGATTTCTCCTTTCGGCCACGCCGTTTTGTTGTGGCGAGTACGGGGCCGAAAACTGACATACAATCCCTTCGCTTCTCAGGAACCGCTGCAACTCGTTACCGACGAACTCTCCGCCGCCGTCTGATTGCAGTACACGTGGAGTTTTGCCGACCTGCGTCTTACAGAAAGCTACAAAATCCCGGATCTTGACCGCCGCGTCCGACTTTTTCCGCAGTAGGTACGTGAAGGACATTCGAGAATAATCGTCGACTATCGACAGAAAATACCTGTTTCCGCTGGGAGTACTTGTCATCGGTCCGGATAAATCCATGTGAACCACATCCAATATCGCCTTGGATCCTCTGTCGCACTGTTGCGGAAACGGCTTCCGTGCCAGCTTCCCTTTGATGCAGCATTGGCATACCGCACGCACATTACAGTCGATCACCTTCATTCCATCCGCTAGTCCGTCCTTGGCAATAGACCGCACAACCTCGGGGTCGCGGTGCCCCAACCGTCTGTGCCACGTGTGCAAACAATTTGGTGTATGTGACGGCTGAATACTTGCCATCGCCTTCTCAGGTGTATGCAATCGATACATATTGCCATGGCAACCCGCAACTGCTACAACCTCACCATTCGGTCGACGAATCTCACATCCGCTGCCGTTGAAAACAACACCAAAACCTTTCTTGCTAAGCGCACTAACGGAAATCAGTCCGCTCGTCAATCCGGGAACGAAAAGGACGTCGTGCAGCATGACTTCGACCGCTTCTCCGTTGCCATCGATCACATGGAACCTACCTTCACCAACGCCACGAACTTCTGACTTTTCACCGTCCGCTAAGATAACGCTGGCAAACTTTGCCTCCTCTAGCTTCGAGAAGAATCTCCTGTTTCCCGTCATGTGTCGAGTTGCACCGCTGTCTACGTACCAATCCGCCGGCTCGCCATAGCCGACCATCCACGCCAATGGTCCATCCGATACGCTTTGAGCTTGACTTGCCTTGGCCTTGGATTTATCCTCCTTTTTCGATTGGGTCGAGTTTTCCACCTTGTTGCACTCCTTCAAAAACTGACGGCAATTTCGTTTTAGGTGGCCAGGTTGTTTGCAATAGAAACAAACCCGCGAGTCCTTGTTGCTGACATCACCACCACCTCCAACGCGGAAACGACGATGACCAACTTTCAGCGCTTTACCGCCGCTCGAAGCAGCAGCTCCGGACCGTTCCTTCCGCTTCTCCGCTTCTGCCAATAATTTGGATTTTACCAAATCCAACGTCAGTTCGTCACTAGGCCGTTGCTCCAACGCAGTCGTGAGCGGGTCGTAGGAGTCAGGGAGAGAGCATAGCAACATCGCTACTTGCAATTTCGCTGGTAATTCATCCCCCACGTCTGCAATCCTTTGCACCAGGTCGCTGAACGTTTGCAGGTGATCTTCCATATCGCCGTCGTCGGTCAATTCGAGCTTCGTCAACTTCTTGAGTAGGTACACGTCGGATGTTTTATCGTGGTACTTTTTGAGTGCAGTCCACGCATCTTTGGCTGTATTCGCAGCCCGTACCAAACTCAATTGGGCGTCCTCAAGGCACAAACAAATTGTAGCGCGAGCCTTCCGGTCGTCTTTATTCCACTGCGCTAAAGCTGCCGCCGCTGTTGGAACCTGCTCAGCCTCATCGATGACGTACCATAACTCGTCTCGGACGAGCATCATCTCCATCTTGAATTTCCACGTTTGGAAATTGTGGTTATTCAATTTTGGAAATGGAAATCGTGCCTGTTCAGCCATTTTGTTTTTCGGCTGCTAGCACACACCGGCGATCAACGACGAAACTTTTTCCGTTCGATTTTCCCGAAAAAACAACACTTCGACCGGAATTTCCTACGCGACGATTACTCTGGGCCCATAACCTGTGGGCGGACGGTTCGCAGAGTATTAATCAACCCGGAATATATCGGAATTCGGCGGAATAAAAACACGACACGACCGATTCAGAAATTGCGTAGTAACTTTATTAATAACGTTATACAAAACAAAAGGTAACGCTCGCTGCCTGACTGAATTCACGTAACGGTGTCAGAACAGTGATGCCAGTTCAATAAAAATACCAGGAGAAACCTCTAGAGGAATCGCTAGAAGAATTCCTCTAGGTATCACAATTAGAATTTCTATAGAAGTCCAAGCAAGAATTACTAGAAGAATCAAAGGAGTAATTGCGCAAGAAAGGATGGATCGGAACAATATGTGGAGATTCTATACAATGGGCATAGCGGCAATGTCCAAGACTGCGGTAGTGGTTGCCATATGCAATGATTAGGAAGGGCCTTTACTGTCAGACAAAAGCCTTTATGAGGAATAGGCATCGTGCACAAATTACGTAACGCGATAGGGGGAGAGAAGGAGTTAAACACAGCGTTACGGTCCATACTAAACTTACTTTTTCTGTCTTATAATGCCTAGGAAAGGTTATTATTTTTTACAAATACGTTTCCCGTGACAGGATAAGACGTATTCCAGCAACGATGTTGTTACTACAAGGCTTGTCATGGGGTTGACGATAAAAACTAAGTATATATTACCTATAAATGTATGTTACTTGATGGTTTAAACATCATCTGCAAAAAACTCTATTTTTACTGGATTTCCTGGTAGATCTAAATCCTCTGCAAATACATTTTCATATGTTTCACTTATATCTGATTTTTGCGTGTATACAGCCTGCTGTGTGATCTCCGTGCTACTATTCTGTTCCCCAGAGCCTTCTGCTTTCATCATTTGAAGTTGATCCAATGTGAGCTCTGTCGTATTAGAATCATCGTTTTCTTTGGAATGCTTCGGTTGTTTCGACTTGCGTCGGGTACAAAATTTCAAGTGCCTAGGCAGATCAGTCCTAAAATATCAAGATTATTATCAAAAATATAACAAGGGATGATTTTCTAGCAAAATCACCGTTTAGCGAACGCTTTTCCACAGCGTGGACATGCATGTTTGGCAAAGTGATACCGCCTGTGATCCGTTAATTGTTTCCTTGATTGGAACACCTTTGGGCATTCACTGCAGTGCAATTGTTTAGCATTGGCACGATTGTTTTTTCTGTGGCATCGTGCATGATCACATAGGTCTTTCTTGGACTTGAACGCCTTCAAACAGTCAGAACACTGTATTGTTTTTGACTTTTTCGGGCTTTTAGGTTTTCTTTTTGCGTCGATGGCCGATTGTTTGTGAGCCTTTTTTAGTTTATTCAGAAGTACACCTTGCACTTCCCGACAACGGTTTCGAAACTGATGGAATTCCGCTAATTTTAGGCGGCAGAGAGCACAAATCGTTTCACTCATTCCGTCTCCTACGGATATCTAGAGAACGATGCATCCGCTATAAGTTAAATGTGAATTTTGTAATGCAATGCAATGCTTGAAACTCACCTGTATCGAGAGATAATCCAATATCCATTGATAGCAGCTTTCTTCCACGAAAATGCTGACGAGGGACTCTTCGCTCAAACATAGTCGGCAAAGGTTGTTTGGTTCTTCAAACATTCTGAAAACAGGCTCATTTTCATTAATATTCTCAATTTAGTTGAAAATCGGAGTTTTCGACTAGCGAAGTTGGATTTTTCTCCAAATCCATGCGTCGGACCTAACTTCGGAAGTGGTGCGCTGTACTCTAAACCTGGTCCGCTATACAGCGCACCACTTCCGAAGTTAGGTACGGATTTAGAGAAAAATCCAACTTCGCTAGTCGAAAATTCCGGGATTCAACTGCACGGACAATAACTGTTCAAACATTGTTCAAATTATTAGCAGGTCATAATTCCGGCATAAATTAGCCTAGGTCCAAAAATCTTGATAATAAAGATAAAAAGAAAAGAAAAAATGATCATTCCTACCTTCTCTATTTTATATTAACTTCACAGGTTCTCAAACGAACTAGTTTTGATATTTTTGCATTTTTTTTAGAAACCAATTGATATTGAAATCCAGTGGACTTGAAGGACTTGAAGAGCTTACTGAATAAACTAAAACAATATTTGTTTTTGTTCATGTAGCATACGAATGAATTTTACCTGCACAAAGAAAACGTCAAAAAGACTGTCGTACACTGAACGGAAACCCCCGCCTAAGATCGACTGAGAGGCGATACGATCGCGCCCCTTAACGACATTCGGTCGGAAACCGTATGGTCCACCGACCGAATGATGGCATCCTAAAATCGGATGACAGCGATATGGAAATGGGATGTCGACCATATGGTCGAGCAACCTTGTTTTTTAGCGATTGATATCAATCATATATCCGCTTCCTTTCTCAAAAATGATTTGCTAAGTGGCCGGGGTGCCCTTGCGAACACCCATTTCAAAAATATGTCATGTCCAGAAATAAGACATGCAATGCAATCCGTCAATGTCGCGGGTATAACAAACAAGGAACTTGTTACGCTATCGATTAATAAATTTGGTGCATCTGTGTTGCCTTCGCTCTGCAACTTATATTCATTCACATAGCGTGCGTCGACTCATACGCGAATAAGATGATCGTCATCCGCTTTTTAGGATGATTGCCGTATGACTGATTCGTCATTCGAAAACACGATTTTGGTAATTTGGACTGGATGGTCGGACAAATCAGTCGATTTCGGGATGGGGTTTTCGTTCAGTGTACTGATGATATGGATGAATTCAGTCCTGAACACTATTTTACCCAACCCAAATTTTACCCAACAAGTAAGTTATTGAACGGCAACTGGAATGGTTCTATAACATTCCCCCGAAAACCATTACACAAAATGTTAAAATTCCTTCTAAAATTTTCATTCATATAAAAAGAAGGATGTACTTTGAGGCATCCATGGAGAAAGAAAGGCGCTGTTCATAAACCACGTAAACCAAATTTTGTTCATCTCAGAACCCCCCCTCTTCCCCCGTAGACTTTCGTCCATACAAAAATTTTAAAATTTGTATGGAGCGTAGACTTTGGCCAGACCCCCCTCCCCCTAAAAAAGTCCACGTGGTTTATGAGCGCCCCTAAACATACTTCTGAGGAATAAAACTGGCGTTCGATTCGAATAAGTCGTATGTTTGTTGTGATTCCTAGGGAACGTTCATAAATTAGGTACGTTCATAATTTGGGGGAGGACCCCCCAATTTTTTTTTTTCTTTTAAACCATAGGGGGATAAATCTGCTCAACAGGCACCCTAACAGGAAGGTTAGGGTAGTGTGGGGTTAAGGCCGTCTTCTACAACACTAGTAAAAGCCAGGAGTAGAGTAAAGTGGGGCAAAAGTTCGAGTGGGGCAAGAGTTTCTTTTGAAGTTTTTGAGCTCAATTAAAATTATTTCTTTTGGGTGTCAAGGTTGTTCGAAACCTTTTTGTAAAAGAGATTTTCACTCCAAAAATTATGAAAATTAATCGATATTTCGAAAAGTTATGACAAAACGTTGGTTTTTGATCAAAAAATTGTAATATACAATGGTCCTTCCAACGTATGGAATGGAATTGTAATAAAATCGAATTCGATATTTTATTTTGTGGTGTAACTAGCTATATTTTGAAGATGCTTTAGCATGTATAACTTTTTACAAAAAAGATTTAGAAATCACATTTTACACATAGTGGGGCAAAAGTTCGAATTGTGGGGCAAGAGTTCGAGTCATGTGGCAACTTTAGGTGAAACCCCAAAATTCTGCAAAATGTACATATTATTTCTAAAAATGATGGAATTTGTGAGAAAATTCGATCAAAGTTGAAAACAAATGTTGTTTTATCTGAATTAGACGGAAAACTACTAATTTTTGGTGTAGTAAATATAACCCTCGTTTGGGTAAAATGCAGATCGAACTTTAAAGTGTATTCCAGTTCCAACATAAAATATCAATTGGTTTCAGGTATTCCTATTACCAAAGTGTCAAAATAGTGTGCAATGGTTAGCGAAAATGCACAAACACTAGATTCGAACTTTTGCCCCAGTGGTGGGGCAAGAGTTCGAATAAGACACACAAAAAGTCTTGTAACCTAAAATTGAAAAGACATTTGGCGTTACTTTGTTCAGCAAAGTTTTAGCTCATGGATGGTAGAATCGCTGGACGGTATTCATTTATTTATACCTGCTTTGGTTTTTGGAAAAATATTGAATTTTCAACTAGGGTCGAACTTTTGCCCCACCTTACTCTACTCTCTCCTCGACCCACTAAAACACATTCCTATGGTCGCCAAACCCTACGTCTCTCCGGAACCACCAAGAAGGTATTGCTTCAGAGAGAGGGGAGGGGGGGTTTACGAAAGTGTGACAGTACGTGCATAGACGCGTATTAGGTATAGAAAAAATGTGTGACAGAGGTGGGGAGGGGGTCTGAAAATCCCGATAAATGATTAACGTAATATTTAAATCTTCCCCTATGCAGATTAGTCCTATTCAAATCGTACGCCCAAATTCTGGGAAACACCTCTGAGCCAAAATATAGAATATACAGGGCCAAAATATAGATAAACAGGGTGTTCCTTTGATCTCGAAACCATGAAATTCTATGAAAATTTGATCTAGGATAGATTTGACAAAATGGATACTTTTTCTTCATTATTATTAACATAAAGTTTAACTAATCCGAGTTACTACCATTTATTGCTCTTTAAAATCCTTTAGAAAGTTCCCATGTGTACTCTGCTTCGAGTAATGCCAGTTGATTCTCCGTCCGGTGGGTACAGATGTTCATATGTCTCCGCAAACGTCCTCTGAAATATAAATATCGGTTTCAAAGTTAGAAACAAACATGAAAATTTGTAAT